>NW_026294562.1:190686099-190896121 GCF_007827085.1 Peromyscus californicus insignis
AAGAGCTTAGGGTCTCTAAACCTACAGCTAAGGGGCCTCCATGATATCTGCCTAAGCCCCTTGAATGTAGGTGGTAATTATGTTGCTGAGACTGTTTGCAGCCCTTGCAGTGGGACCAAGATCTGTCCCTGGTACATGAGATGGATTTGGAAACTATACCCTATGGTGGGATTAATTGCTCAGCCTTGATGCAGGGGGGAAGAAATTTGTCCTGCCTCAACTTGGTATGCCATTCTTTGTTGACTCCTGTGGGAGGCCTTACCCTTTCTGAGGAGTAGATAGGGTGGAAGAAAGGAGGTGTGGGGAGGGAACAGGGTGAAGGGAGGGAGAGGCAATTGTGGTTGGTAAGTAAAATAAATCATTTCTTTTTTTTTTGGTTTTTCGAGACAGGGTTTCTCTGTGTAGCTTTGCGCCTCTCCTGGAACTCACTTGGAAGCCCAGACTGGCCTCGAACTCACAGAGATCCGCCTGGCTCTGCCTCCCGAGTGCTGGGATTAAAGGTGTGCGCCACCACCGCCCGGCTAATAAATCATTTCTTAAAAAAGAAATTGGAGAACTATATACATTTTCTCCACTCTTCTTGAAAATTGTCCTTAATCTTAGCATGTACAAAAAGAAATGGTAAACATGAAATACAGACATAAAGGGAAGAAATGTGCCCAGTGGTAGCATACACCTTTAAACCCAGCATTCAGGAGGCAGGAGAGGCAGATCTCTGTGTCATCTAAGTTAACCTACTCTATATATGTAGTTGAGGTATACCAGCAATACATTGTGAGACCCTGTTTCAAGAAAACCACAACAAAAAGGAATATTTGTACATAATCATATTGTGTAGAAAGAGATAGAGGCCATGTGATTTTGATACAACTCAGTATTGTACAACGGATGCAAAGTAAGTATGCAACAATCAGCAGCTGTCTAAAACAGTATATAGATCGCTATCACCAGGTTTTGATTATACAAAGTTTTTGTATTTAAACTTAAAGAAATCCCTTAATTAACTTAAACTATCTAACTTTTATTCCAGTTCCCCAAATACTTGCAGCCTTTGTAAGGCACTTTGACCTCAGGAAACATTCCACCTAAAGCTCCATACATATCAATCCAACATTTCTTTACCACAAATGCACCAGGCTCTGCCTATTTAGCTGTTTTTCTCTTTACAATTTGTTGGCCATGCTTTGTAGTGGTATTTATAGTAGTTCTTGTTTTCTATTAGAGATTTGAAGAGATATTTCCTATGTTTCAGATATTCATTTATCCTAGTTTGCTGCACTGTTGCTGTGATTAAACACTGACCATCAGCAAACTGAGGAGGAAGGATTACTTAGGCTCATGGGTTACAGTAAAGGGAAGACAAAATAGAAATCTGGAGACTGCAACTAAACTCTGAAGGAACACTGCTTACTGTCTTGCTCTACTTGATCTCTCAAATAGCCCTGCATAGAGACAGCACTGTCCACAGTGGACTGGGCACTCCTACATCAATTACCCATTAATAAAATGCATAAATAATATGACAGCAGCTAGTTCCTTGGAGAGAAATATTTTAGTTAGAGTTTTCTCTAACTTTTCAATGATCTTTCTGTCAACGTAATTAAAATTAACTAGAAAAATCAGTTTGCACTCTGTGGTGTTTGCCCATAGCAAACAACCCTTTTTTATTCCTAAATTTCTAAGATTGGGAAGCTACTCGAATTTACATCAGATTGTTTTCATACATTTGCTTGTTGGGCATTATAAAACATACTAAGTTTGCTGGTGGTGGCGCACGCCTTTAATCCCAGCACTCGGGAGGCAGAGCCAGGCGGATCTCTGTGAGTTCGAGGCCAGCCTGGGCTACCAAGTGAGTTCTAGGAAAGGCGCAAAGCTACACAGAGAAACCCTGTCTCGAAAAACCAAAAAAAAAAATTTAACATGCTAATGTAATATAGTTATGGAAGGAGTTGGTAAAACTCCTGATAGCAGCATATGTCTGATTTTCCTCAGATGCCACCCTCTGTGTGCAGTGCTGATTGTGGTCCTGGATTCAGAAAATTCTTGCAGGAGGGAACTGCAGCCTGCTGTTTTGATTGCATCCCCTGCCCAGAAAATGAAGCTTCTAATGAGACAAGTGAGTGTTTGCTGCTGAGATAAATCCTTCACATAGATCTTCTCCCAAACACACAGGAATGACAAAAGGTTCTAAAAGACGTCTGTAAAAATAAACCATATCACTTTCCCAAGATAGCTTTTATAGAACTATTATTATTAACTTATTAACAATGTCACTTTAAATAACATGTTATGCTATGACATACATCTTTGAATCGTTGAAAATCCATTGTGACATTCTCAAAGAAATATTTGTTAACATACAATTAAAATCACATTTCAGTACAAGTAAAATACCACCACATTTCCCCTTTTCTATTTTAATAAAAAGGAAAAAAAAAGAAAAAGGTTATAACTAACAAAAGAAAAACTATATACAAAAGTACAATGACTATATACAATATATACAAGTAATAAATGTCTAAACAATGTCTAGTCCATTTGTATTTGACAAATTCAGAGAAAATAATTTCATTATCTATCCTATTTTGTTAAGTCCAAAATGTATCTAATTCACTTTCTATCCTAATTAATCTTCAACTATAACTAACTAACCTTCAACTATAGCTACCTAATCTTCAACTCCCTCAGAGACCTTGTCTGGGGGTCAGAGCTATTAGAGTCATAGCAAGTGCATGGCGGCGGTGGCGCATGCCTTTAAGGACCTGGAGGGCGGTACATTCAGGCAGTGACGAGGCAGTCATATGTTTGGGTTTACAACCAATGAGAAGGTAGAACAGGAAGACTTTAAAGACAGACACACAGGAAGTAGGTCCTTTTCGGAGAGCTCTCTTGGCTGGAGAGGATCCCTGAATCAGGAAGGGTGAGGCTCTTAGCTCTGACCTCTTGGCTTTCTTCTCTGAAAAAAAAAAAAAAAAAAAAGAAATATTTGATAATCAAACTGTAAAATGAGAGAATTCTATACAATGTCTTAACTAGTGAAAAATCTTCTCTGGAACTACATGTAGATTAGATTCCAGTCATGAATCTTTAATATTTTTTCTATTTCCATATCTGTATGTGACCTTACATAAGCTTATAGGTACCATGTACATGCAGGAAATCAATGGAGAAAA
This sequence comes from Peromyscus californicus insignis, assembly GCF_007827085.1. NCBI lineage: Eukaryota > Metazoa > Chordata > Mammalia > Rodentia > Cricetidae > Peromyscus > Peromyscus californicus. The sequence continues at coordinate 190,689,273 of NW_026294562.1, forward strand.
GACTAGGGTATCAGATCCATTGAACACTTTTATGTGGGTACTAGAAACCAAATCTAAGTCCTCTGTAAGATTAATGAAGAGTGGAAATAATTGCTTGTAAAATTATAAGAAACTGTCAAGTAAGATAAAGATTTCAAGCAATATCCAGGGAGCCCCCCTTTTTAAAGGTTCAATGTGATTTGAAATCTAGGGAATTGTGGATGTGTTGGCACATAATGTAGAAGTATTGAGTCCTATAGTCAATTTGTTTATATATAGCACACAGTTAATAATGTCAAACAGTAGAAGATTAAAATGATTTTGTATGAAAGCAACTAGCCACAGTTATTCAAATGGTGTTGTCACCTACACAGCCCATGTTAGTTAAATGATTATTTGTTTAGAGTTGGTTACAGAAAAATGGCAGATACATAGGCTTTCTCTCATATTTCCTGTCATCCTATATAATGAAAGACCTTAAAGGACATTTATGGCCATTAAGATGATTCAGGAATCAAATCTCTTGCTACTAAATCTGCTGATGAATTCATCCCTAGGGCCCATATAGTAGGAAGAGTTTTCCAACCCCTAGAGGTCATGTTCTGATCTCTGTGCACTCACACATACAACATACTCCAATTTAATTACACAAACTGTAATGAAACTGTTTAAAATATAAAAACATATAAGAGTAAAGGGTATTACAACAATAAATACAATTAAACAAAAATATTTTTATCATTTCTTTAATTATGTTTATGTATGTGATTATGTGTACACAATTGCAGGTGCATGTGAGATGCAACCAAGGCCCCTGTAGTTAGAGTTACATCCAGTTCTGAGACACAAGATGGGTTCCTGGAACTGAATACAGTTCTTCTGCAAGAGTAGTACATTTTTCCTCACAACTGAAACAACTTTCCATTCCACTAAACAATTAACTAAATACATGGGTCCATAAATGCATTGTTCTAGATAAAAAGACTTGAAGTCTAGAAGCACATCATCACTCTATTCAATTATCCAATTATTCAAAGCAAGTGTAGCCTCATTTCATAAACTTTCCTTGGTGGAGATTACAATTTATGGATGTGGTACTATTCCTCACAACAAACTGTCTGTGCTATCATTCTTGCTTGAATTTTCTTCTTTTATTGTGCTCATGGTATTGTATCAGTATCTACTTCATACTTGAGTACACTAACATAAACTGAGACTCACATAGATGGGTATTAGTGAAGGAGGAAAGTGGTTGCTTATTCCCGAAGATGATGGAATCAAGAGGTAGCTCATTAAAATGATAAGTATGTACAGAGGATTCCACCTTCAGGATAGGGTTACTGAACAAGAATCAGGGATAAAGCATTCCTAATGGCAGATTGGGATACAACTGAGGACATATTTATTTGATTTATTTGACTTTTGCATTTTAAAACATAAAATTATATTTATGTAACATTTGTCTCTCATTCTCATCCTCCTATTTTCCTCATATAAACACAACCACTCTCATATTTGAGCTCTGTTGTTATTTTTGCATGTATACAAACATACACATAAACAAACACACACACAACTTACTGATCCTGAAGGGACTCTAGTGAGGCTGATATTGGCAAATATGACTACAACAAGTCCTGCCCTTCTCCCCCATTCCCTTTGCCTTGATAAAATCCATTATATTCCAGTGATAGTTTAAATGAAATTGGCCCCATCAGAGGGTGTGGTCTTGTTGGAAAAGGTGTAGTCTTATTGGAGAAAGTGTGTCACTGTGGATGCAGACTTCAAGGCCACTTAAATGCTTAAGCTATACACAATGAGACAGCTTACTTTATGTTACCTATGGATCAAAAGATGTAAAATGTTCAGCTTCTTCTCCAGCACCATGTCTGCCTGAATAGCAACAAGGCCCACCATTATGATAATGGACTGAGCCTCTGAACTATAAGTCACTCATTTAAATGTTTAATTTCATAAAAACTACTGTGGTTATGTGTTGCTAAAGTTTTCCTGCCTGGCCCACAGTCAGGACAAATCTCTCTCACCTGCCAGTCCCACAGCTGCTCAGACCCGACCAAGTAAACACAGAGACTTATATTGGTTACAAACTGTATGGCCATGGTAGGCTTCTTGCTAACTGTTCTTACAGCTTAAATTAATCCATTTCTATAAATCTATACCTTGCCATGTGGCTCGTGGCTTACCGGCATCTTCACATGCTGTTTCTCATCATGGCGGCTGGCAGTGTCTCTCTGACTCAGCCTTCCACTTCCCAGCTTTATTCTCCTCCTTGTCCCGCCTATACTTCCTGCCTAGCCAATGGCCAATCAGTGTTTTATTTATTGACCAATCAGAGCAACACATTTGCCATACAGAACATCCCACAGCAGTTATGGTTTTCTTTACAGCAATAACTGAGGCTACATTCCTAAAGCTAGCCACCAGGGTCTATTCCCTAATTTGGCCACTTTCTCCTCCTGAGGCTATCAAGGTCAAGCTACCAAAGTATTGAAGTTAAACTAGCAAAAACTCCCTTGTGGCTCTCCTAATTAACATGTCCAATCAAAATTAAACAGTTCATCCTAATATGGGGTTCCCATTTTTCCTTCATAAACTGGCATTTTCCTAAAGGCCACATCTCTGTCCTCTCTATTCAGAGGCCGTTCTTTGTCCTCCCTGTCCTAAAACCCTTCCCCAACTCTCGTGTTGCTTTACCCTTCTCCTTCATTCTCTGTCTCTTGATTTTGCCTCCTATTTCCTGGTCATAGTCTGTAGCAGGATCCTTGCTGTTGTTCCCTTTGGGGGCAGGGGCCAAGTAGCTGCAGAGTCAAACCACACAGACTCCAGGAGAATGTGGAAACAACAAGCTCAGTTTATTCAGGAAGAGGCAAGCCTTATATACCCTCCACCCCTTCCTGGGGGAAGGTCTGATGAATATGCATCTGCTGGTATGACATGGCTGCCTCTCATTGGTCCAGGTCATCTCCAGATCATGTTTCAGCTGCTGTTGCTAAGACCCTTAGGCAGACCCAGGCTGGCTCTCAGAAAGTATCTTTTTTACTTGTTTGGGCTGTCTGGCTCTCAAACCCAGTAGGGATGAGTCATCCCACAATAGTCCTCTGGTGCAAATAAATATACTTTGCATTGAGAACTAGGTTTTGACTTGTGCTGATTCCAAGGGTCCCTACTGATTGTGTTTAGTATTTCTTCTATGTCAATGGGTTTGGGCCGGTAATTTGAAAGTAGAAAGCACATCACAGGACATGTCCAAATAGCAAACATGGTCTCCATCAATTACAGGAACAGCGGTCATAAAACAGACAGAAAGACATCAGGAGGCACTACAACCATGGGATCTGATACTTTAAAATAAACTCTGTGCAAAATAACCCTTAATGATTTTACCCTCTGTCAATTCACCAGTTTAAGTCCTTTCATCATAGTATTCAGAATGTACTGAAAATATATGCGATTTCTAATAATATAGAAAATGGCATCATCGACACACAGTCAAATAGAAAACATAATGGTTGATTTCATTCCTCATAAAGACAATGAATGAGTATTTTGGAAAAGAAGCATTGCTATGGAGCAATGTCCATCAACTACATCCTCAGAAACAAATGCAGATATTGCAATGCTTGTTCAACACACTTAATTGAAATATCCTGTCAATAAATGGTTGAAGCTGCACTAATCATACTTTTCTCTCTCCATCAGATGTGGATAAATGTGTGAGGTGTCCAGAGGACCAGTATGCCAACAGAGAGCAGGACCAGTGCATTCACAAAGCAGTGATCTTTCTGAACTACTAAGATCTCTTGGGGATGGCTCTTGCCTTAATGGCCTTGTGGTTCTCTGCATTCACAGTTCTGATTTTTGGGGTCTTTGTCAAACACCATGACACTCCCATTGTGAAGGCCAGTAACCAGAATCTTAGTTACATATTGCTTATCTCACTCATGTTTTGTTTCTTGTGCCCCTTACTCTTCATTGGCCAACCCAACTTAGCTACCTGTGTAATGCAGCAAATCACATTTGGAGTTGTATTCACTGTGGCTGTTTCCACTGTGTTAGCCAAAACAGTGACTGTGCTGCTGGCCTTCACATTTACAGCCCTTGGAAGCAGGATGAGGTTCTTCATGATTTCAAGGGCACCTAACTACATCATTGCCATCTGTACCCTCATCCAAATTATTCTCTGTGCAATCTGGCTGGGAATTTCTCCTCCATCCATTAACATTGATACACACTCTGTGCATGGCCAAATCATCATTGTGTGCAACAAGGGCTCAGTTACTGCATTCTACTGGGTCTTGGGATACCATGGCTCTCTTGCCTTTGGGAGCTTCATTGTGGCTTTCTTGGCCAGGAATCTCCCTGACACATTCAATGAAGCCAAGTTGCTGACCTTCAGCATGTTGTTGTTCTGTAGTGTCTGGGTCACCTTTCTCCCTGTCTACCACAGCACCAAGGGCAAGGTCATGGCTGTTGTGGAGGTCTTCTCCATCTTGGCCTGCAGTACAGGCCTGCTGGGATGTATCTTTATCCCCAAGAGCTACATAATTTTGTTTAAACTGGAGAGAAATTCTCTTGAAAAGATAAGGGAGAAAACATCTTCCTGATCACCCATTTCATAAATTGATACTGATAACTATAGTGTTGTTACAGAACCACCTACTCTGATACAATGCAAGATGTATGCATTAGCTAGTGATTCTCATTGTGTCTTCTAAAGATGATGTCAAGAAATACCATGTATACTACTTTTCTGTACATGCTGGCCTACAATCTTCCACTCAACCTCTTATTATACAAGACCTAGTTGTTGGGTATTAGCACATAGAGGATGTGTTCTTTTCTTTCTCTAATTCAAAAATAGACTTGAAATACTCTGAGCAATTCTTTTGATATCTGAGTGAATGTGTGACTTTGAATGTAAAAGAAAACAAGAGAAAATTTGTTGTATGTGAATGAATGTTTTCAGATGATGAAACTAATTTTTCCCTTTGCTGAGGAAGACAAGAGAATCCTGTTGTATCCTGGAAGTTAGAAGAGTAAAACTTACAAGACAGAAAGATGCTTTGTTAAACAGATAGAAATAATATGGAGAAATATGGAGAAATATCTCAGCATTTACAATCATGTGTGACTTTCTCAGAGGAGATGGGTTCACTAACTTATCCACACATCTTACAGTCCACAGCCTTCTATTCACAATAGCTCTAATGAATCCGATACCCTCTTCTGTTTTCCAAAAACACCTACACACAGATGTGAACATGATAACACACTCAAAAAGCATAGACACAAAATTGAAATTAAATGAATGTATAAGTTGAATTTTACATAGCACTATACTGCAACACTTGTTTTCTCATTCATTGAAAATAGATTTTCTTTCACATAATGTCCCCTGATTATGTTTCCACCTCCCTCTGCTTCTCCCCACATCCCTTCCTATCTGAATCCACCCCATTTCTATCATTCATTCGAAAACAGTCAGGTTTCTATGGGATAATAACAAAAATATACTAAGATAAAGACTATGTAACACATTGGAATTGATCAAAATGGGCAAACAGAAGGAAAAAAGCCCAAGAGAAAGCATGGGAATCTGAGCCATGTGTTTGCATATTGAGGATTTCTGTAAAAATCATACATATATGTGTGTGTGTATGTGTTTGCATACATATATACGTGTATATATATTTTTAAATACATTATGTATATCCTAAAATATTATATATATGTATACATGTGTGTATATATATACATATATATATATATATATGTGTGTGTGTGTGTGTGTGTGTGTGTGCGCGTGTGTGTGTATATGTGTGTGTGTATATATATCTGCTAAATAAAAAGTGGGGGAAATGAGGGGACCTCTGACACAATATTATGAGATGAGGACTTCCAAAAATGAGATTGACTGAGTTTTCTGTTTTCATCTATTTCTGGGCATCCAGTCTACAATTAAAAGTAGTTTAATTCCCTATTGAGACTCCTTTGGAGGAAAGTAAATTCCCATTAGCTGGTGGTTATCAACTCGAGATTGCTTCTGAATTAAGGAGGAGGCTTGTGTTCATTCTACTTTCAGGTCTTGGACCACAAATGGGAAAACATCCATGTAAGTACTGTTCCTATACCCTCAGGTCCTGTTATTTCTTTTGCATATCAATGCTGCTTATTTAGAAGGTCTTTTTTCTTTGGTGTTCTGAATGCCCTCTGGATTTTGTACTCTTTCTATATATGCATTCATGCTATTCTCTGTGCCTTGTAAGGATATATGTGAAGGAAACAGCCCTTTTAAATTTAGTTTTCTTTTTCTCACTAGAATATCTGGCTGTTGATTTCTGTATTTTTCCTGTCTGTTGCAGAATCAAGATTATCTGATGATGATTGAACAAGACCTTGATCTAAGAGTATAACACAATGCAATTACAAGATATTTTATTGCTTTTTAAAGAACTGTAGCATTTGTTTTTACTGCAGGTAACTGGGATATCTAGTCTCTGATTCTTTTTCACCCAAGTTGAGTATTTATGCAGTCAAATCAGATATTGGTTGCTTACTCTTACAAATTTGTTTTTTTTGTTTGTTTGTTTTTTGAGACAGGGTTTCTCTGTGTAGCTTTGCGCCTTTCCTGGATCTTGTCTGTAGACCAGGCTGGCCTCGAACTCACAAAGATCCACCAGGCTCTGCCTCCCAAGTGCTGGGATTAAAGGTGTGCGCCACCACCATTTCCCTAGCTATCTTGCAGGCAGGATATCACTATAAATCAAAGGGGTTTTGGATGTGTTGGCATTTACAATTCTCATTTGTTAATGGCCCGAGTACATTTCAGTATCAAAGACACTAGAATACTGGGCGAAATCTCAATTAAGGCACCAGATCAACTTCTGCATGTTTAATATGTTGTGAAGGTGAAGCTGTGAAGGTCTTACTAATTGGTCCTTGCTATCAGTCTTTGGAGAACACCCTATAATCCTGGTCACAGCCTGGGTTGCCTGGTGACTCCCATGGGATCCCTTTAGGCAACAATTTAATTAGATGTGACCCAACTTCATTTGTGATGAAATGGCCAGTTGGGTCTCTGTCTCCCTTATTATTTAGTGAATTTATTTAGATCTCCTTTAGGCATGTACATAATTTAGAAAGCTTCTACTGTATTAGGTTTATACAATACTCCTCAAATGGCCTTTAATTTTACATCTTTCTACACATTTCCTCACTCTTCCTTCCTGCCAGTCCTCTCCCCATTTGATCTTCAAAGTAGTTTTAATTTGCATTTTCATGTGGCTAAAAATGTTGAACATTCTTAAGTATTCGTCAGCCATATGTGTTTCATCTTCTGAGAACTCTTAGTTCTGTACCTTTTCAAAATTGAGCTAACTTGTTCAGATTTTACATTCTTTTAGATTCTAGATATACTAATCCTTTATTCCCAGGATGCCAAAAGTATTGGTTAAGCTGTTTTGTCTTTTCCATTGGTATTTTTTAAGCCTATTTCAATGCTAAGCTAGCTATAGCTGTGCAATCTAATTACGCTTTTCTACCCCATTGAAATATTTGTATAGAGTAGTGTCAGTATGGTGATCCTCTGTGACGATATCAATAGAGTGTAATGGAATATAAATATGATGATACCTCCAGCTTTGTTCTTTTTGTTGTGCATTGCTTGGTCCATCCAGAGTCTGTTTTTCTATTTGAATTTTAGGATATTTTTTCATAGTCCCATTTTTTTCTTTATATTATGATGGAATTTCGATGAACATTGTGCAGAGTATCAGTGTATTGTTCATTATATAGGCAAGTATTATTTGCACAATATTAATTATCAATCCAGGAGCATGTGAGATAGATTCCATCTTTCAGTGTCTGTCGGTTTCTTTCCTTGGTGTTATAAGACATTCACCATGAAGATGCTTAACATCCTTGGTAATGTTTATTCCCAGGAATTTCATGTTTTAGAGGTTACTGCAATGGAGTTGCTTCCTTGATACATTCCTCAGTGTTATTCTTTCTGTTATATGCAAGAGCAATTAATTTTGTGTAGTGATTTTGCAATCTGCTACTTTCCAGAGAGTAATCATCAGATGGAAGAATTTTCACAGTGAACATTTAAGGCCTCGTGTACGTGTACAAAATCATTAGCACATAGAGAAAATTTGACTCACTTTCTTTTCTGACTTGTTACTCTAAAAGAATACAAAGAGGCCTGCTCTTATTCCAGGGGAATGTGTATTTTAATCCTTTGTTCTTTCATAGGAAAGACTCTCAGTTTTTCTATTTTGTTTTTTAATTCTTGACATACATTTGTCATATGTTCTTTCATGCTGTCCTAATATTTTTCTTCTATGCTGAGTATTTTAGTGGTACTGAAGATTTCGAGAAGTGTTTTCTTCACATGTTGAGATGATTATGCAATTTATGACCTTGTATATTAAAGCAATTTATTAAACTCTCATGTTTTGGAAGTCACTTGTTTGCACTTCCTGTTTTACTAGGTAATATTATTTCCTTCTCAGGTCTCTGAGGGAGTGGAAGATTATAAAGTTGCAGTTTCAGTTTTCCTTATTAAGAAATTTCAGAAAATAAACTCAATAAGAACTTGTAAAATGTACAGTTTTGAAAGTCATAATAAGATAGTTTTCTATTAGTAATATGAGATAGGATATAGAGTGAATTAGGTACATTTGGAGTCACCAAGTTAAGATAGATAATGGAATATTTTCTCTGACAGATGCAAATGGACTAGACATTGTTGATGTATTTATTGCTTGTATATATGTATATAGTTATTGTACTTATTGTATATAGTTTTTCTTAGTTATAACTTTTTCATTTTTTATGAGACAAAAAAGGGGAAATATGGTGATATTTTGTGCTGATGCATGGTGATTTTTTTTTGTGTTTTAATAAATAAATCTTGCCTGGAGATCAGAGGGAAAAGCCAGCCATTGTAAGTAAACACAGAAATCAGGCAATGGTAGCACATACCTTTAATCTTATCACTTGGGAGGCAGGGATCTGTCTGGATGCCTGTGAGTTCAAGGCCACTCTAGAGAAGAGAGCCAAGCATGGTGACACATTCCTTCAATCCCAGAACAACCATAGAGGTCTGGATCGCTGTAAAGACAGACAGGAACTGACAGAGCTGGGCAGAAAGAGGAAGTGATGTAGCTGTACTGAGAGAGCCAATGAGAGAACAGAACAGAAAGGTATATAGGCATGAGTAGACAGAAGAAGCTCTCTTTGGAAGCTACAAAGTTGGTGAGGTGAGTTTTGTTGGTGGCTTGTCCCATTCCTCTGATCTCTCTCTGGTTTTAACCCCAAATTCTGGCTCTGTTTTTTTATTTAATAAGAAATTTAAAATTTAGAATTTCATCAACAACAACCCAATTGACAGCTAATAATAATCATAAAGCCAGTTCTTATGATTCAAAGCTGTATTCTTGTCTCTGTAGTTAATGCATGCTTATTAGAAAACAACTTTATACAGGAAATGAAAGTAAAATATTTTTTAGACTAGAAAACTAACCATTAGAAACTGTGACCAGGGATATTGACACTACAAAAATAAATCTTTTGTAGTCTTTGGTACTTCCTATTATAAAATATTTGTATTAAGACTCGTGATTTCCTTAAATAGAAATTTGAGAAATTCAGAGACTTTTGATGGTCAGAGTCATCTAAATACTACAAGAGATCAATTTGCCAAGTTGTTCTTCCCATATCAGTTCCATAATTGTGTCTTTTATGGTACACTTAAATTTGAAGTTTCTTATGTCATGCATGAAGAGAGCCCTGGTCATTACTTCTAAAATCTCATGCTTCCTCTGTAGATTATTTCTAATGCTGAGATCTTAAGAACCTATTGAAAAGTGGAATCTCAATGCAGAGTCTTTGCAATATTTTTCTATATTTAGAAACTATTAGGTAACTTGAGTTTTGTGTTTGTGTGTGTGTGGTTATGCCCACATGTGAGTTCAGGTAATCCTGAAGCCCCAAAGAAGCCATCTGATCATTTCAAGTTATTGATACAAGTGGTTGTGAATAGCATTTTGTTGGGGATACATATGAGGACCTCTGTGAAATAAATATGTGATATTAACCACAGAGACATCAATTTAGCTTCTGTAATGTTCTTTCTACCTGTTTATCAAAACATACCACTCTCTTCTAAGTTCTTCTGTTCTAACTCCTAGGATGCATCAGAATTCTCCTCCTATCCTCTTGAAAGGAGGTATATTGCTTTACTCTCATTGACAAAATGTTCACTCTTTTACAAATATCCTGTCTTTTTCTCTCACCCATCAACTGCATCAAAGTCAAGCATTCACTCAGATATTAAAATAAGAAGTTTGAATTTACTATGAACACTTCTGCATTTTAGAGCAGAGAAGAGTATTCCACTCTGCACTATTGCCCAATGGCTAGGTCTTTTGAAATTTATGACTGAGTAGGTTACAAGAGACAATGTAGGAAACAATACTAGACATAATATTGCTAGGCAATATCAATAGAGAAAATAGTGAGAGTCATTTTATAAGAGAAAGGACTTGCAATGTAATCTAATATTTTTTGGCTATGAACCAACTACATATATGGAGTGAGAATTCATTAAATACGAGTTCAGGAAGATGATTTCTCTCTGATCTTTTGAAGACAATGTCTGTCTATTTTTAACAAAATTGTGCAGCACTTGGGGATAAAGATGCATCCAAGCAGGCCTTCGGTGGAAGCCAAGAAGGAGAAAATCTCCAAAGCCACAATGACATCGCCCTTGGTACTATGGAACACAGGGAGAAAACTGACCCAGATACTGCAGAACAACAGCATGCTTAATGTCAAGAACTTGGCTTCATTGAATGTGTTAGGCAGCTTCCTGGACAAGAAAACCACAGTGAATCTCCCCAGTGCCTGGCAGGCCATGTATCCAAGGACACAGTAGAAGCCAGTGACTGAGCACTTCATGCACACAATGATAATGTAGCCATACTCAGAGGTGTATTGTTATCAACAGAGGGAGGATAAGCTCTTCACCAGACTGCACAGAAAATAGCTTGGATCAGAGTACATATGGCAATAATGTAGTTAGGTGCCCCTGAAACCAGAACATACCTTATTCTTTGTCCAGAGACTGTGATTATTAAAGCCATCAGCACAGTCACTGTTTTGGCCAACACAGTGGAAACAGCCACAGTGAACACAACTCCAAATTTCTGCATGGTACAGTAGCTGGATTAGGATGGTTAATGAAGAGCAAGGGGCACAGGAAACAAAAGATGAGTGAGATAAGCAAGATGTAACTGAGTTTCTGGTTGTTGACCTTCACATTGGGAGTGTCATGGTGCTTGACAAAGACTCCAAGAACCAGAGATGTAAATGCATAGAAACCACAAGTCCATTCAGGCAAGAGCCATCCCCAGGTGGTCTTCATAGTTCATCATGATCACAGCTTTATGATTTCATTGGTTCTGCTCTGTGCTGACATACTGGTCCTGTGGACACTTCACATACAGATCCACAACTCATGAAGAAAAAAAGTGTGGTTAGTGTAGATTCAGCATTGATATTTTCAGGACATTTCAATTAAGTGTGTTGAAGAAGCATTGCAATATCTGCATTTTGTTGTTGAGGATGTAATTGAATAATACTGCTGCATAGCAATGCTTCCTTTTCATAATGCTCATTATCTCTATGTGGAACAAAACCAAAGAATCATTTTCTGTCTATTTAAGGTTATTGATGAGATAGATCATTGGTCGTGTTTTCAGGAAACAACAGATTTTGTAGTATATTTTGGAGGTTATGATGAAATGATTTATACTGGTGAATTCAAAGAAGACATATTCATAAACCATAGTTTTGCTGAGTGCATTTTAAAATCAGAGATCTCATGCATTCAGTGTCTCCTGAGGTCTTTGTCTCTTTTAGGAAAGCTGTCTCTATGACATATATACTTTTTCTTAACTGGGACCAGATGTATGATATATTTTCTAATTCAAATTTGCTAGCCCAAATACATTGAAATAGAAACAACTCTAAATGGAATAAGTAAGGCATATGTATCTGTATATGTTTACAGCTGTATATACATATAAAAGTACAAAAGGAATTCATGAATTTGAGTGTGATTGGGTTTATATGGGTTTAAGCAGGAGGATGAAAGTGAGATAAATTTTTTGAATATAATATCAATATTTGAGAACTACAAAGAATAAAACAATAAATAAATACAGCATTAGTTGTGTCCTTCTCTGGTATTAGGGACAGTAACTTGCAAGTCCTTTTCATAAGAAGCAGTAACCTTACCACTGAAAGAAAACTCTATACATACTTAGTAATAAAAAATCTGTACATCTTCATTTCATCACCTTTGGGAGCATAGAGCACCTTCCTCCTGCCCTAACTTTCAACTTATTGAGATCCAGACCCTGTTAATGTGCTCACAGCTGAAGTAAATATTGATAAACAACATGAGAAAGATAACACAAGAGCCTTTAAGAACAAGTGGTAAAACAGAATTTTGTATAGAGCAATAGTACCCATAAGATATTATCATTACCATGGTAATTGGAGGAAACCATATTGTAATTGCTCTAAATCTTTACATAATTGCAGAGAGGCATGATGTGCTTCCAAGATTTAAAGTGTTTTTATTTAGAAGAATGTTTTTATGGACAAATTTGTAATTGGTTAATTTGTTTAAGGGACTAGGAAGTTTGTTCCTAGTTCATCACAAAACAATGGGTCATGAACTTTTTATATGTTTATTATTAAATGTACAAAAATATTGAGAAGATAACAGTAGTCCTGTTTGCTGCATCTCAAATACTAAATAGGACATATCACCACCCACAAAAAAGACTTGCCCTACATTTGTCCTACATTCTCTGCAGTCCATATCCATTGAGAGAGGCTCTTTATTCCATACTCAGCAGAACATTATGACAGTGGCAGTGCAGGTCCCAGAATGCAAGTGAAGTAAATGAGCAGAAAAATTGTATGAGAAGAATTTATACATAAAACACAGGGTTACTTCCCAGGTTCGATTTGTTTCTAAAATACTCAATAAGACTTCTTTGTAGCCACTAATGTATTATAAAACAAGCAAAAACAACATTGGAAACCACAGATAAATAAGAAAAAATGGGTCAACACATGTGAGGACTGAGAATTATGGATGAGTACCTTAGTTTAGAAATGAAATATTCAACTTATCTTCTCATGAATAATGATTGGTTGGGAGGAGGAATGATAGGTCTTATGTAGTATATGAAATGAGGCATACATCAGATGTTCTTTCTGAGCTCTTTGAATATTTTAAAAAATCAACATGTAATTTGTAAATGAACTATGGTTCTTTGATGATCTGGATAGTTTTAGAACAGCAGGATCCAGAAAGTTAAATGATTTGCACTGATTATTGGTTTTCAAGACAATGGAATCACAGGTTTTGGTTAGATATTCTGTAACTGATACTGGTGTAGAGTAGGCTCCACTCTGAATGCTGTGTTTAACTTAATTACTCTAAACATGAAGCTGCTTTTCCATGACATGGACTTTGTGATACAATGCCAGTGTGGAACCATGAATTATCAATTTATGAGTTCCCCTGAACCAATAATGCATGTCTCACTGTGGATAATCTAACAAAATACACTGGCATCATTTCTAAAGCTGATAACACTAACAAAAAGCTGAGACAGTCATTGGACTAAACTTTCCCAAAATGTCATTTTCCCTGGGGCTCTACTTTCCAAAAAGATGAATGATGTCATGAAACTAGCTGAACTATCATCCTATATATTTATCATTCAAATTGTACATCATGGACTATGGACAGCAGGTGAAGAGCCCCAGGGAAGAGAGTTTCAAAGTATTCTCAATAGGTGAGAAACAAATGCACAAATAAAGAAAATGAATCATGATACATAAGTAGCCTCTTATTTGGTTACAGAAATAAAAGTAAGTAGAGATGTCTGGGTGCCCATTTGATGTTCTGATAAGCATGGCATGTCACAATCCAAAAGTCTCAGGGTTATAGCAGAAAAAAAAATGTTCACTTTGATTTTACTCTTCTTGCTCCTGAACATTTCACTTCATGTGTCAAGTTCCATTCATCCCAGTTGCTTTTGGACAACAAAGCAGAGTGAAGACAAAGATGGAATATTTCAGTCATGTGCCTTTGTACTTGACACAGTTCATGGGCCAGTGGAGATAACAGAGTTCATACAACCATTCAAAGAAAGGTAAGTGCCTTATACTTTTTACATAGATGCCGTCATGAATATTTCATGAGGGGTCAGAGGTTGAGGATCAGAGAAATGCCTTGAAACTTCTGCCTCGTTCTCCCAACCTGCACATCAACAAACATCTCCAAATTCTTTTAGAAAGTCAATGCCATTTTTCTACTTTTAATTTGTCCAGAGAGTGTTTTGTTTTTCTCCCAGTTACCCTCTAACTTCCAAGCCTGGAAGCTGAGTAAAGAAAGGACTCCATACATTGTTGCATCTCATAGAGTCTGCCTCTTCACAGTTCCATATCACACTATCTGGTGATGTCTCATCAAAAGGAACCTCATTCTAATTCAGTGAATGCCACCCTAACTGGGAAAATAAATGGCCATACAGTAGAGTCAGCTGATGGATATGCCATCAATGGGTAGTTTTTAACACATTGCTAGGGCAAATGATATTTTTGGCACACTAGCTACAGAAAATTTTCACATAGCTCTTCAGTTACTCTCTCAGATGATCTGCATGTAGTCACACTGTGCATTCTAAAGATGCACCAAGAAGGAAAGTAGGAAACCTATCCATTTTGAACTTCATATGTGTTCCCGTTTCTCCATACTTCATTTGCATAGCACTGGCCTTTAATTTCAAAGTCCATTTATTCACTCTTTCTTTAGAGTAAAGAAGGATTGTATGGACTGTAAATGATATGTTTGCATTCTTTGAGAACTGTGGCTGTCCTTAATAGTGGTGACTGCTTCCTTCCATAGTCACTTGCCTGAGAGACAGCTGTAGCATGTGATAATTGGCTACAGTTGATGGTAGGGAGAGAGGTGTTGCCCACTAGCTCACATTTACCGTTATTTAAGAAGCTGTGTCTTCTCTCTATATATGTCTAATCTGTCTATTCTCTTGACACTTACATCACATTCACCACTTTTGTTTTTCTTTAAGTAATCTTATTCATTATATCTGCTTATTTTACAAGTTTCAAGACTATCTATATTTTAATTTTGTGTATATTTCATCTTTATTGGTTAGATGGTATGAAATGACTAGGAAGAAAGTGGAGTTATTATTCTTCCCATAGACATAAACACAAGCTGGTATCATTCTCTTGCAACTGACCTGTCACTCATTTTTTACATGAAACTTCATAAACTTTTTCATACATTTTACATTTTAGAATCTTCTATTTTACAAACATGTAGTAGTGGCACATACAAATTTTAATAGGATGCTATTCTTGTGTTAGTGTAACTGAGAAGGTCTTCAAACAATGTTTTCTACAAGAAAAAATTGTGTTGGTTAGATAAACCCAGTGTGAATATATGACATGGCAGTGCAAACATAAAATAAGTGAACAATACTAAAGAGGTAGTACATGCCCTTAATCTCTGCACTCATGACCTAAAGGAAGTGTATCCCTGTACATTTGAGGTCCATTTAGTCCACAGCTGGAATCCATTCCCTTCTTATGGATTAACTGAGCATTAATATTATCCATTCCCATAAATGAATACAGACATACATTATTACCAAATCTGTCTCTGGTATTTGAATTTATTTAAAAACAAATCTTAAAAAAGATTTTATGGCCACAAAACATAGACCAGAAAGAAGAAAGGTAAAGATTGTCAGGATGGCATATGTTAACTATATTGCCCACTGATTATAAAGAATTGGAAGTAACAGAGCCAAATGTTATCCTGACTATTGTGCATAATCTGACATTCAAGATTGCCTTACCCTATTCAGTTAATTTCATAAGAAAATACTATAAACTCAATGATTCACACACCATGTGTATTTTTTATATTTCTCAATAATTTAAAAATGAAATCACAATCAGGTTTACTGTTTGGTCAATACCTTGGGCCTTGTCTTTACCTTTTGAGAAAGAACTCAAAAACCAGAGATATACAAGGCTCTCTGTAGAAGATACTTATGGCTCATCTTAATTATAGGCCTGTATTCTCATGAACTTTTAAATGTTTTTGTAAGCTTCCATCTTCTTATGTCATCTCAAAATCCCAACATAGAAGTTTTGTTTCAGTCTTTGGGGGTGCTTGGGAATACCATCCAGTACAAGATAGTCCTTGTATTGATTACACATGATTATCTTTAAATCTCTGTCTCTATTAATCACCGTAACCTTTTACAGAGGAGGAAATGACAACAATCAGTTTGCACTGGCCTTAGCTTTTTCAGTGGACCAAGTCAACAGGAACCCTGATATTTTACCAAATACATCTTTAGCATTTGGATTTCTAGCAGATGATTGCAAGTTCATGTCAAAAGCATACGATATCATTCAATCTTCTGCAAAAGATCATTATAATGCACCTAATTATAACTGTGTTAATCTGACCATATGTTCAGTGGTGCTTTCAGGACCAAACTTGGCAGAATCTTTAGTAGTTGGAAAAGCAATGGACCTCTACAATTCTCAGCAGGTGAGATTTTGTGTGGTAGTTTTGCAATAAATCCTGTCTCTATTGGTGCCATTCCAAGATGCAGAGAAGAGTGTGAGGGACAAACTGACCTAACACTTATGTAAAACTACATAGCTCAAGGGTACTATTCAGAGATTTATGGGCCTTTCATATTTCCGTTTTTGAAGTATAGATAAGGGAATAAGTAACAGGTAAGGGGGTATTTAAGATCTCTTTGCAGAAAAGTGTATTTAACAACTTATTTTAATGCATGGTACCTCATGGTTTTCCCTGTGTCCCAGGTTGTTCAATTTACCTTTGGACCCTTCCATCCTATCCTGAGTGATCATGAACAATTTCCTTATTTGTATCAGATGGCCCCCAAGGACACATCTCTAGCCATGGCCATGATCTCTCTCATGATTCACTTCAGCTGGAACTGGATTGGGCTGACCATCTCAGACAATGATCATGGTATCCAGTTTCTCTCATATTTGAGAAGAGAGATGGAAGAAAATATAATCTGCTTTGCCTTTGTGAACATGATTCCAGTCAACATGCATTTATATGTGTCAAGAGCTGAAACATATTATAAGCAAATCATGACATCATCCTCAAATGTTGTTATCATTTATGGTGATACAGACAGTACTCTAGCTTTGAGCTTTAGAATGTGGGAATCTCTAGGTATACAGAAAATATGGGTCACCACCTCAGAGTGGGATGTCACTTCAAGTATGAGAGACTTTACACTTGACTCATCTCAAAAGACTCTAACTTTTGCACACCATCATGCTGAGATTTCTGGTTTTAAAAATTTCCTCCAGACATTGAGCCCTCTCACCACAAATGAATACCTGGCAAGTCTGGAGTGGATGAACTTTAACTGTGAAGTCTCAGCTTCTAATTGTAAAACACTGAAGAATTGCTCATCCAATGCCTCGTTAGAATGGCTAATGGGACAGACTTTTGACATGGCATTTAATGATGGCAATTATGCTATATATGATGCTGTGCATATTGTGGCCCATTTCTTCCAGGAGAAGCTTCTTCAGACAATGGATAAAGTGAAAGAACATCAATATAATTGCTTGAAGGTAGTGTTTCTTCTATTGGATGATATTTGGTGTCATCAATGTCAGAGTCTTTAATAGTCTCTCTGATGCCACATTCTAGTTGATTAGGAAATATTTTGCCAAGTGTAAAGCTTTCTGAACATTTTTGCTCCTGAGAAAGTAAATCTAGTGCTTGGTATAAATCTCAATTGCAAAGGCAGTAGAGTAGGACACAGAATTTATCAAGGTAAATCAGTGATTTTCTTACAGAGGACCTGAATATCATCACCCCTGTTCTAATACTAGAAACATAGGAGTCCTTCCTCATTAATCCTCTCTCTGATGAGAAGATAAGCTTTTGTTCATTAGTTGTCAAATAAGTGGTAATCAGTGTAGGGGATACTTTTCTACAGTGTCATTAGCTGATTCTGCCCCAAATCTAGGCATTGGAAAATACACAGAAAATAATGGTAGGATTCTGTTCATTACATATATGTGTATCTATATGTGTGGATGGATGGCTATTATTATTTATGATGTATTTGTGTTTGTTTCTGTGTATCTAGGTGTATATCTGTGTTGATGTGAATAAATGTGTTTCTGTCTATCTGCATATCTGTCTGTTTGTAGAACTTAACGTTAATTTTTCTTACATCAATGTTTTTCCAGTAGGTGTGTGTTTCTGTATGACTCTTCCTGTGTGTATTTGTCAGCACATGTGTCTACATGTGCCCATGTGTGTTATTTGTGTGTATTTTTGGATTCGATTGTGCACATGTATATCTCTGTTTCAGTGTATCTGTGTGTATTTGTATGTGTGGCTGTCTGTCTTTGGATTTCAGCATAAATTTGTCTGCATCAATGTCTCCCTGTGCATTTGTATCTGTATATATCGATGAATTTGTGAGTGTGTGTGTGAGCCTGTGTATGTTTTTTGTGGGTTTCTTTTTCTGTGTGTCTGTTTGGGTGCATGAGTGTGATTTTGTGTGTCTTTGTGTTCACATGTGTGTCTTGGCTTGCATATGTATGTGGGAGAAAACAGTATGTGGCTGTATTATATATGTATCTCTGTATCTGTATGAGAGTGTGTGTGTATGTCTATATATTTAATATTTATGTTTGGTGTGTTCATGTATGTATGCATTTGTATTTAGTAGTTTCCACTGAGAGAACTGCAATTCTAGGGACATTATGATAATTTTATTAATCCACTTGCTTTCATTGTGATTTCTCAACTGTGCACCTTCAATAAAGTTGTATTTATGATGAAATCAGAATACATTTTCTGACTTCAAGCAAGGACATACACACTAAAGAATTTTGACTGTCTTTCAGCTGCACTCCATTCTTAGGAAGACCCACTTCACCTATACTGTTGGGGACAAAGTGATAACAAAACAGAGAGAAAAACTGCAGGCAGAGTATGACATTTTCCAGATTTGGAATTTACCAAATGGTCTTGGACTTAAGGTGAAGATTGGACAGTTTAGCCCATATTTTCCACATGGTCAACAGCTCCATTTATATGAAGACATTATAGAGTGGGCCACAGGAAGTACAGAGGTGAGTCTGACCTAAATCTTCTGATTTCCATTACACAGCATTTCTATTTGTGCTTCCTTGTAACTTAGTGAAATGAAATAGATTGCCACATTAGGGACCATTCTTTAGCCTCCTTTAGTATGACTCTCTTTTTCACTTTTTGATATGATGTTTTATTAATTCTTTGAAGATAACAGACATGAACACATTGAATATTTATCATACTACAACATGTTTCTGTCTTTTAATATAATTATAAAAATGCTTGTTAGCACTGTTTAATATTATTTCCAGTAAAGTGAAATTCTCTTGGTACCACTCTGTGTACTACACAATGATTTTCCTTTTTTCTGCTGAACCCCTGACACCAGTGGTGAAAAACTGAAGCTAATTGTAAATGAGAAAATTACACATATGCAAATCATTATTTTTTATTACAGATTGAGTTCAAGAATAACCAGGGCTACAAAGAGAATCCTTGTCTCTAAAAACAATACAAAAAATAAAGAAATGGGCAGAAAGAAGGAAAGAATGAAAAGGAAGAAATGCCATTAATTAAGATCATCTCTTAATTTTTTTATTTAAAACAAAATTTTATTCATTTTACATACCATTTTACGTACACAGATCCCCCTCTCATCCCTGCTCCTGCACCCTCGATCCTTGCCTAACCACCCTGAGCCACCCTTCATCCCCTCCTGTAAAAAAGTAAGTTCTCCCATGGTGGGACAACAAAGCCTGGTACATTCAGTAGAGGTAGAACCAAGCCCCTAACCCTGGCCACAAGTGTGAACAACGTGTCCAACCATAGGTAATTGAATCCAAAAAGCCAAAGATATATCCTAATCACTTTGCCAGGGATCCCTCAAACAGATCCAGCTACACAACTGTCTCCCTTATGCAGAGGGTCTCGTCTGGCCCGATGCAGGTTCCATAGTTGTTGGTCTAAAGTTTGTGTGTTTCTATGTGCTTGGTTGAGCTGGCTCTGTAGATTTCCCCAGCATAATCTTGACCCTCCTTGACCATATAATCCCTCTTCCCTCTCTTCAACTGAACTCCCAGAGCTCGACCTGGTGCTTGGTTGTGTATCTCTGCATCTGCTTCTATCAGTTACTGGCTGAAGGCTGTGTGGTGACAGGGTATTCACCAATCTGATTACCAGGGTAATCCAGTTTAGGAACCCTAAGCACTATTGCTAGTCATCTAATCTTGGGATATCCTTGTGGATTCCTGGGAATTTCTCTAGCACCAGGTTTCTCTCTTACCCTATAATGTCTCCCTCTATCAAGATATCTCCTTCATTGCTCTCCTACTCCATCACTCCCCCAGCTAGACCACCCTATTCTGTCATGTTCTCATCCTCCATATCCACCCCTCAATTGCCCCTCCATATCTCCAGTTCACTCCTGGAGATCTCTGTTTCCCCTTCCCAAGGTGATTCTTATGTCCCTCTTTGGGTCTGCCTTGTGTCTTAGCTTCTGTGGAGATGTGGGTTGTAGTCAGATTATCCTCTGCTTTTCATCTAGTATCCACTTACCATGTTTGTGTTTCTGAGTCTGTGTTACCTCACTCAGGATATTTTCTAGTTCCATCTATTTATCTACAAATTTCATGATGTCATTTTTTTTCTCTACTGAGTAGTACTTCATTGTGTATATGTACCACATTTCCTTTACCCATTTTTCAGTCGAGGTGCATAGATTGTTTCCAGGTTCTGGCTATTATGAATAATGCTGCTATGAACATAGTTGAGCAAGTTTCCTTGTGGTATGATTGAGTATCCATTGGGTATATGTCCAAGAGTGGTGTAGCTAGGTCTTGATGTAGATTGATTTCCAGTTTTCTGAGAAGTCCCCATACTGATTTTTGGAGTGGCTGTTCAAATTAGCACTCCCATCATCATGTCCTTTCCTTATAGAAGGTTCTCAGTTTCAGGAGGTAACATTTATTAACTGTTGCTCTCTGTGTCTGTGCTACTGGTGTTATATTTAAGAAGTGGTTTCCTGTGTCAGTGCAATCTAGGCTACTTCCTAATTTCCCCTCTTTCAGGTTCAGTGTAGCTGGATTTATTTGAGTTTTTTTATTTTATAATTTAATTTAATTTTACACATCAGCCGCGGATTTTTCTGTCCTCCCTCCTCCTGCCCCCCTGCCCTTCCCCCCAGCCTACCCCCCATTTCTATCTCCTCCAGGGCAGGCACTCCCCTGGGGATTCAGCTCAGCCTGGTAGATTCAGTCCAGGGAGGTCCAGTCCCCTCCTCCCTTCACCCAGGCTGAGCAAAGTGTTCCCGCATAGGCCCCAGGTTCCAAACAGCCAGTTCATACACTAAGGACAGGTCCCAGTCCCACTGCCTGGGGGCCTCCCAAACAGTTCAATCTAATCAACTGTCTCACTTATCCAGAGGGCCTGATCCAGTTGAGGTTTTTGATACATATTGATTTGAGTTTTGTGCATAGTGATAAATACGGATTTGTTTGCAGTCTTCTACATGTTGACACACAGTTATGCCAGCACCATTTGTTGAAGATGCTTTCTTTTTTCCCTTGAACAATTTTTGTTTCTTTGTAAAAAAAAAATTAGGTGTGCATAGGTGTGTGGAATAATGTCAGTATCTTCACTTTGATTCCATTTGTCCACATGTTTGTTTTTATGTCAATATCAAGCTTATTTTATTACAATAGTTTATAGTAGAGCTTGAAGTCAGGGATGATAATGCCTCCAGAATTTGCTGTATTGTACAGGATTGTTTGGGCTATGTTAGGTTTTCTCTTTGTCCATATGAAGTTAAGTAATGTTCTGTTGAGGTCTGTGAAGAGTTGTGTTGGGATTTTGGTGGGGATTGAATATGTAAATTTATTTTGTAAAGATTTCCAATTTTGTTATGTTGATTATACCTGTCCAAGAGCATGGGAGATCTTTTTTATTTTCTGATATCTTCTTCAATTTCCTTCTTCAAGGACTTAAAGTTCTTCTCATACAGGTCTTTCATTTGTTTGGTTAGAGTTACCCTAGGGTATTTTATATTATTTGTGGCTATTGGAAAGGGTAATGTTTTTCTGATTCCTTTCTCAGCCTGTTTATCATTTGTTTATAGGAGAGCTATTGATTTTTTAAATTAAAGTTTTATCCAGCCACATTCCTGATGGTACTTCTCAGTTGCAGAAGCTCCCTGGTAGAATTTTGAGGGTCACATATGTAGACTATCCTATCATTTCCAAATAAAGTTTGACTTCTTCTTGTCCAATTTGTATGCTTTTCATATCCTTTTGTTGTCTTATTGCTCTAGCTAGGACTTTGAGTACTATATTGAATAGATATGGGGAGAGTGTGCAGTATTGTCTTGTTCCTGAATTAAGAGGTATCACCTTGAATTTCTGTCCATTAATTTTATGTTTGCTACCAGCTTCCTGTAAATTGCCTTTATTATGTTTACGTATATTTCTTGTATTCCTGATTTCTCCAAGAACTTTATAATGAAAGGATGTTAGATTTTGTCAAATGCTTTTTCAGCATCTATTGTGATGATCATGTAGGGTTTTTTTCTTTCAGTTTGTTTATATGATGGATTACATTGATAGATTTTCATATGTTGAACCATCCCTGTATCTCTGGTATGAAGCTTACTTCGTCATGGTAGATGATTTATTGATTATGTTGTTGGATTTGGTTTGCCAGTATTTAATTGAGTATTTTTTTCATCAATGTTCATGAGGGAGATTATTCTATAATTCTCTTTCTTTTGCATCTTTGTGTGGCTTGGCTATCAGGGTAACTGTAGCCTCATAGAAATAATTTGGCAATGTTCTTTCTGTTTCTATTGTGTTGAAAAATTTGAGGAGCATTGTATTACTGTATCTTTGAAATTTTGGTAGAATTCTGCACTGAAACCATTTGGCCATGGGCTTTTACTTATGGGTAATAGGTCTATTTAAATTGTTTAACTGGTCTTGATTTAATTTTGGTATATGACACTTATCTAGAAAATTTTCCATTTGTTTTAGATTTTCCAATTTTGTGGAGTACAGGTTTTTGAAGTATGACTTGATGATTCCCTGGATTTCCTCATTCTCAGATGTTATGTCTCCTTTTCATTTATGATATTGTTAATTTGGATATTCTCTCTCTGCATTTAGTCAGTTTGGATAAGGGTTTTTTTTTCTATCTTGTTGATTTTCTAAATGAACCAACTCTCTGTTTCCTTGATTCTTTGTACTGTTCTCTTTATTTCTATTTTATTGATTTCAGACCTCAATTTGATTATTTCCTGGCATCTGTTCCTCCTGGGTGAGTTTGCTTCTTTTTCTTCTCTAGCTTTCAGGTATGCTGCTAAGTCGCTAGTATGAGATATCTCCAACTTCTTTATGTAGGCATTTAGATCTATGAATTTTTTCATAGTACTGCTTTCCTAGTGTCCCATAAGTTTGGTATGTAGTACATTTATTTCTGTTGTAATCTAGGGAGTCTTTAATTTCTTTCCTTATTTTTTCCTTGATGCAGTGGTGATTCGGTTGAGCATTATTCAGTTTGCATTAGTTTGTAGGCTTTCTGTAATTTGTGTTTCTATTGAATTCTAACTTTAAGACATGGTGGTTTGACAAAATAGAGGAGATTATTCTATTTATTTTTGTAACTGCTGAGATTCGCTTTGTGATCAAGTTTGTTGTCACATACTTAGAGAAGGTTCCATGGGGTGCTGAGAAGAAGGTATATTCTCTTGTGTTTGGTTTGAATGTTCTGTAGATGTTTATTAAATCCATTTGAGTCATAACATCTTTTAGTTCCATTATTTCTCCACTAAGTTTCTGTCTGGCAGACCTGTCCACTGGAAATAGTGCAGTGTTGAAATTTCTCACTATTAGCATGTTGTGTTTTATGTGTGATTTAAGCTTTAGCAATGCTTCTTTTACATCTGTGGGTGCCCTTGTATTTGAGGCAAAAATGTTCAGAATTGAGACCTCATATTGATAAATTTTTCCTGTGATGAATATGTAATGTCGTTCTTAGCCTCCTTTAATTAATTTTAGTTTGAAATCTATTTTTTTTTTTTGGTTTTTCGAGACAGGGTTTCTCTGTGTAGCTTTGCGCCTTTCCTGGGACTCACTTGGTAGCCCAGGCTGGCCTCGAACTCACAGAGATCCGCCTGGCTCTGCCTCCCGAGTGCTGGGATTAAAGGCGTGCGCCACCACCGCCCGGCGAAATCTATTTTTTTAGATATTATAATAACTTCACCATCTAGCTTCTTAAATTTGTTTGAATGGAAAGGCTTTTCCCAGGCTTTTACTCTGATATAGTACCTGTCTTTGAAGTTGTGATGTATTTCTTGTATGCAGCAGAAGGATGGATCCTGTTTTCGTATCCATTCTGTCAGTCTGTGTCTTTTTATAGGCAAATTGAGTCCATTGATATTAAAGGATATTAATGCCCATTGGTTGTTAATTCCTGTTATTTTTTGGTGGTAGTGTTGTGTGTTTCCCTTTTTGGGGATTTGTTGGTGTGGGATTATCTATTTCCTGTGCGTTCCTGGATGTTTCTAAATTCCTTAGGTTGGATTTTTCTTCTAGTGCTTTCTGTAGGGCTGGATTTGTGGATAGGTATTGTTTAAATCTGATTTTATCATGAGAAAGTTTTCTTCTATGATTTTGTAGAATATATTCTCTGTCTTTGAGCTGCTATTCTTCTCCTTCTTGTATCCCCATTATTGTTAGGTTTGGTCTTTTCAAGGTGTCCCAGATTTCCTGAAGGTTTTGTGTTATGACTTTGTTGGCTTTAATGTCTTCTTTGACTGCTGAATCTATTTCCTCTATCATATCTTCAGTGAGAGAGTCTCTCTTCCATTTCTTGCATTCTTTTGGTTATGCTTGCATCTATAGTTCCTGTACAGATGCTCAGATTTTACTTTCCAGCATTCCCTCCGTTTACATCTTCTTTTTGGACTCTATTTTAGTTTTCAATTCTTGCACTGATTCTTTTGCCAGTTTTATTGCTTTTTCTTGGTTTTCTTGCCTTTCTTTAGGGGATTTATTGATTTCTTCCAATTTTTGTTTCTCTTTGCTTCAATTCCTAAAGAGAATTTTTCATTTCCTCTTTAAAAGATACTGTCATTTTAAAATCATTTTTAAGGTCATTTTCTTCTATTTCTTCTATTTTGGGATGTTCTGGTCTTGTTGATGTAGAACCAAATGGTGGTGCCACATTGGTCTTTATGGTGTTGAATGTGTTCTTACACTGGCATCTACCCATCTTTTGCTCCAATCAGTGCCAATGGTTTCTGTGTGTCAGGGAGCCACACTTGGTCTAATCAGCATTCTTGGTCCAGTTGGAGCTCTTGGTCCAATTGGAGCTGGTGTAGTCTGTTTGAGGGAGCAGTTGTGGTCTTGGGGCATGGGTGGGTTTTGGCAGTGGAGTGGGGCTTATAGTTTACAGTGTCTGATGAGGGGGTGGTAGTAAGCCCTGCCTGCAGGAGTCCCGCCTGCTGGCCTGCAACTTGGCTTGCAATGGGTGGGGGTATAGGGGTACAGGTTGTATTCCTGGGCCTAAAGCCTAGAGGCTAGGGTCATCATGTAGGAGAACAGACTCCAAATTGAGATCTTTTAAGATGGGAAAAAACATATCTTTTATTTGGGGCTTAATTTGAGTAGCTACAACATTAATCCAGATTATTTGATTTTGGAAAGCTAATATTTATCTAGGGCTACACCCTCTGTTGGAAGTTAATACAAGGACATTGAAAAGTAAGCTTTTGCTGTTTATCTACTTGCTGTCACCATTCTAGCAATTCTGTTCTTTCACTGGCATAAAAACTATTTATTTGTGATTCTAGTGTATACTGAAGATCAGCAGAAACCTTTAGCCTCTAGACTAAGAAGTTTCTGGATTCTTGGTCTGTTCATTTGTTTACAACAATTGTTGGAATAGCTAAACCATAGTCTATAAGACATTCAAAGTATATAAATTCATATATATATATACATATACATAAATATAGAGAGAGAGAGTGAGAGAAAGAGAGAGAGAGAGAGAGAGAGAGAGAGAGATAAAGACAGATTCATTTTCTAAGTTCTTTTACTCCTGAGAACCCTAAGTAGTACAGAGATAGAAAAATGCTCAACAGTGAACATAAATTATAGGAATTCATAATTATTCTTACAGTGTTATGGAAACACTAGAAGAACTTCTACACAAGGAAAAGTAGGATATATTCAAATGATCAAGTAATATAAAGACAGCACTAGAACACCAGCCAGAAAAACAGCTGTTAGAATAATATCAAATAATGCAGTAACAATAATTGGCCATAATTAGCAAATAATTCTCAATAACATTTAAATATTAATCTTCTAATTTTCTAATCAAAAACACAAACATCAACATTGGTTTGTAAAACCAACAGTCATTTTTGCTTCCAGAATCTAACCTCACTTACAAACATGCAGAAATCCCTTCTGTAAATATGTAGGGAAAGAATGTTGAAGAAATGGAACATAATAAAGAAAACTAGAGACTAAACACATTGATTTATATGGTAGAAAAAATTCTCAACTAAATACTGAGTAATATAACTCAACAACACAACAAAAATATCTATCCTTGTGGCAAAGTTGACTTCATTCCAGGGATACAAGGGGGGTTCAACATATGCATATCAGTGAAGTAAATGTGGCACATAAATAGACTCAAGGATAGAAATACATGATCATCCAAATATGGGCAAAAAGAGCTCTTAGCAATGTTCAAGATCCATTCAGAGTTAAGATTTAAAACAAACAAAAACCTGAAACAGTAGTCTGAACATATCTTGACTGGATAAGTTTTCTTTCTTATTCATTAATAATTATTGTACAGACCAGTCACATTTAAAAAGATTTCCTATGACAATCCTGTTGTCATCATTGTACTGTATGAGGAGAAGCTCAAAGCATTTCCATTAAAATCATCAGTGAGGCCAGATACATGTGGTGGTTCATATCTTTAATCCAAACTCTTGAGAGGCAGAGAGAAGCAAATCCTTGTCTGTTTATGTCCAGTCTGGCCTTGATAGTAAGTCCAAGCAAGCTAGGTTTGCAAATAGAGACCCTGCCTAAAAATACATGGTCAGAAATGGGACAACAATATACATATTTTCCACTCTTCTTCAAAATAGTCCTTAGTATCTTACCAAGAACAACAAGAAATTGTAAACACTATAAACAAAAAAGAATGGAAGAAATGTGCCTGCTGATAGCATATATTTTAATTCCAATATTCAGGAGGAAGGAAACACAGATCTCTGTGGTAACTATGTCAGCCTAGTGTATATCAGGAGGTGAGGTCTCCCAACAACATTGTGAGAGCCCCTTTCAAGAAAACTGCCAAAGAAAAGGAAGATTTGTAGTAATCCATATTGTGGAGAATATGAAAGACCCTGTGCTTAGGAGACACTGCAGTTTCAACACAGAACTCAGTACTGAAGAAAGGATGCAAAGTGAAGACACAACAAACAGCAGCTTTCTGAAGCAGCATTCAGATTGCTCTAAGGAGGTTTTTGATGAAAAAAAAGTGACTTTTTATTTTAAACTTTAAGAAATCCTTTAATTAAGATTAAGTAAGCTAACTTTTATTCAGGTTCCCCCAGTACTTAAAGCTTTTGTACAGCATTTTCACCTCAGGAAACGCTCCACCTTTCAGTGGTGACAATTTCAGTGAGCGACAATTCTTGTCAATTCAGCATGTAATCACTACAAATGTACGAGGCTCTGCCATTTACCTAATTTTTCTTATACTCTCTCTTTCATGCTTTGCAGTGCTATTTTATTAGAGTTCATGTATGGTATCTGAGATACGAGGAGTTACTTCCCCTGTTTCATATGTCCACTAGTTCTAGGTTGCAATGCTGTTGTTGGGATTAAACAGTGCCTAAAAACAAAGTGAAGAGGAGTGGTTGATTAGGCTCATGGATTACAATCAAGGGAGGACAAGGGAGGATTCTGGATTCTGCAACTAAAGCATAGACACTTAGGGGGAAAATCTCTACTTACTTGCTTGCTCTGCCTCATTTCCCATATGCCCTGCCTAGGGAAAATGCCCACAGTGGGCTGAGCACTCCTAAATCAAGTGCCAATTAATAAAAATGTATCACAGGTAGGTTGACAGGCTAGTTCAATGAAGAGGATTCTTTTAGGTCAGGTTCCCACTAACTTTTTAATGTACTTTGTAGTAAGTTGACAAAAATTAACTAGAAAAAAGTTTGTAAGCACCATAATGTTTGCCCACAACAAACAACCTATTCTTCTTCCTGAATTTCTAGCAAGGTGAAGCTACTCAACTTTATATTAATGTTTCCACACATTCATATAAATGACATTATACAGTATACTAAGTGAAATGTGGTCACTCATTTGATGTATATAAAATAAGCTTATTGTGTAAATAAAATATGTTCACTCATTTGCTGTATATAAAATAATCTTATTTCACCATGTTCACCTAATATATATATATGGAAGAAATAGGTAAAACTACTGATAACAGCATGTGTCTAATTTTCCGCAGATGCCTTCCTCTGTGTGCAGTGCTGATTGTGGTCCTGGATTCAGAAAATTCTGGCAGGAGGGAATGACAGTCTGCTGTTTTGATTGCAGCCCCTGCCCAGAAAATGAAGTTTCTAATGAGACAAGTGAGTGTTTCTGCTAGATAAATTCTTCCCAATGTTCATCCTCTCTAACCCACATACATGGAGATGATTAAAGCGTTTAAAAGTCCAATCCACAAATCAAATACATCACTTGCCTATGTTCATTTTTATAGGAATGTGATCAATAACAGCATATTTTCAAGTAATACCCTTTGCCTTGGCATACAGCTTTGACTCATTGGAAATTCATTTCATGTGTCATTTTTTCAAATAAACAGTTTTGATAATCAAACTACACTATGAGGGAATTCTACAAAAGTAGTTTCTAGTGTGATTATCTCCTCTAAAATTACAGGTTGATTAAATTCCAATTATGAGTCTTTAATAATATTTATTTCTTAAATTTGAACATAAGTTTAAGACACCATGTACGTGCAGGAGTCAGTGGAGAACAGATCAGAGCATCAGAGCCACTGAACTCTGTTATGTGGGTGCTAGGAACCAAATGAAAGTCCTCTGTAAGATTAATGGAGACAGGAATAATTATTTGTAAAATTATCCGAAACTGTTTAGCATGAGACAGAAAACTTCAAGCAATATCCAGAGATCCCTTTTCAAAGGATCAATGTGATTTGAAGTCTAGGAAAGTGTGAATAAGAGATGTCACTTGATGAAGAAGATACAGTGTCCTGTGTTCAAAATTTGTCTATGCATCACCCATTTAATAATGCCACAAATACAAGATTAAAATTATTTTATATGAAAGCAACTTGCCACAATTTTCTGAATAGTGTTGTCGTCTACATGGCTCTTTTTAATCAAATGATTGTTTGTTTAGAGTTAGCTCCATGCAAATGGCAGATGGATTATTTTTCTCTTCGATTGCCTGTCATCATGTGCAATGTGAAATAAAGTCTCTAAAGGACACTTATGGCCACTAATATTACACAGCAATTAAATTCCTTGTAGTAGGAAGAGGTAACCAACTCCTAGATGTTTTCTTCTGACCTCCCTGCACTCACACAAATAATATTTACTGAAGTGATTAAATAAAGTCTAGTGAAATTGTTTTAAATGTAAAAACATAAAGGATTAATGTGTATTTACAATGATAAATACAACAAAACTTAAGCAAACAATATTTTATTATTTCTTTCATTATGTGTATGTATGTGAGATGAGTGGTTATGTGTGCATAATTGCAGGTGCATGTGAGAGGCATCCAATGTCTCTGAAGTTAGTTACAGCCAGCTGTGAGACACCTGACATGGGTGCTGGGGACTGAACTCAGGACTTCTGTAAGAGCAGTACATTCTCTTCACAACTTAGCCAACTTTCAGTCCCGTAAGCAAATTAACTAATTACATATGTTTTTAAATGCATTATTCTACATAAAAAGACTTAAGATCTAGAAGCACATCATGACTCTTCAATAATCCTCTGATTCAGAGCAACTGTAATCAAGTTTCCTTATCTTGCAAGGTTAGAGATTACAGCTTATGACTGGGGTCCTATTCCTCCAAACAAACAGTCTGTGTTATCACTCTTGCTTGAGTGTCCTTGTGTGGAGTTGCTCATGGTGTTATATCAGTATCTCCTTCATACTGGAGGACACTCACAGTCTCGGTCTCACAAAGATGGAAATTCAGGGAGGAGCAAGGTGCTTGTGTTCTTCCCAACAGTGTAGGAATCTGGATGTAGGATTTTTAATTCTAAAAATATACAGAGGTTTCTACCTTAAGTGATAGGGTTACTGTTTCTTATGAACAAGCCTCAGGACTACAGGGTCCTTCCTGCCAGATGAAGGCACAACCGACCATGATGATAACAAACTAAACCTCTGAATTATAAGACATCCAATTAAATGTTTTTCTTTATGAGAGTTGCCAAGGCGATGGTTTCTATTCACAGCAACAGAAATACTACCTAAGACATTTCCTTTTTTTTTTGGTTTTTTGTGTAGCCCTGGCTATCCTGGTACTAGCTTGACCTTGAACTCACAGAATTCTGCCTTCCTCTGCTTCCCTTGTGCTAGGATTAAAGACATAAGACACTACCTATGGGCTGGCAATTACATACTTAAAGTTAGCCACCAAGGTCTGTTCCCTTATTTGGCCATTACGTCCTCCTGGGGCTGACTATCAAAGTCCATCTATCAAAGTATTGAAGTCAGGATAGCAACACCCCCTGTGGCTGTTCTAATAGACTTGACTATCCAATTAAACACTTCATCCCAAGATGAGCTACCCCTTTTACCTTTATGAACTGCCATTTTCCTAAAGGGCATATCTGTCTCCTCTCTATCCAGAGGCAGTTCTTTGTATTCCAGTCAAAAACCTGTTCCCCATCTCCCATATTCCTTTCCCTTCTCCTTCATCCTTTATCTCCTGTCTTTATCTCTTATTCACTTACCATTTACCTCTGAGATGAATATGTTGAGAATTTAATCCTAGGGTATCTCTTGCTGACTCTGAGATTTCCTACTGATTCTCTTTAGTGTTGCTTCTATGTCAATGTGTTTAGGCTGACAAATTCACACTAGAAAATATATCACAGGTCTTGTCCCAGTAGAAGACACAGTCTCCATCTATAATGTGGACAGAATTCATAAAACAGAAAGAAAAAAACCAGCAGGCAATGTATCTGTGCTTCTGAGACATTAAAATATACACTGTGCAAAACAATGGTTAATGATTTCAGCTTCTGTCACTTAAATACTTTAAGTCACTTTATCATAGCATCCACAATGGTGCTAAAATATTTATGCTTTCCTTAAGATGACAAATGGAATCATTAACACACAGTTAAATACACAACATGATGATGGTTTGGTTTCCTTACACATAAATATAATGAATGAATATTGTGAAATTGAAGCATTGCCATGCAGCAGTGCCTTTAACCTACATTTGCAGGAAGAATGTGGACATTGGACTGCTTCTGCAACACACTTAATTGAAATGTCTGGTCTCTAAATATGCTAATCTGCACTAATCATACTTTCCTTTCTCCATCAGATGTGGATCAGTGTGTGAAGTGTCCAGAGGAGCAGTATGCCAATGTAGAACAGAACCAGTGCATTCACAAATCTGTAGTCTTTCTGACCTATGAAGACCCCTTGGGGATGGCTCTGACCTCAATGGCCTTGTGCTTCACTGCATTCACAGCTGCAGTTCTTGGGATCTTTGTAAGGTATCATGACACTCCTATTGTGAAGGCTAATAACCGCAGTCTCAGCTACACCTTGCTCATCTCACTCCTCTTTTGTTTCCTGTGTCCCTTGCTCTTTATTGGCCATCCCAATGCAACTACATGCATCCTGCAGCAAACCACATTTGGAGTTGTATTCACTGTGGCTGTTTCCACTGTGTTGGCCAAAACAGTTACTGTTGTTCTGGCTTTCAAAGTTACAGCCCCCAGAAGAACGATGAGATTCTACCTGACTTTAGGGGCACACAACTATATCATTGCCATCTGCACCCTAATCCAAATTATTCTCTGTGCAATCTGGCTGGGAGTTTCTCCTCCATCTATTCACATTGATGCACACTCTGAGCATGGCCACATCATCATTGTGTGTGACAAGGGCTCAGTTACTGCATTCTACTGTGTCTTGGGTTATCATGGTTCCCTTGCATTTGGGAGCTTCATTTTGGCTTTCTTGGCCAGGAATCTCCCTGACACATTCAATGAAGCCAAGTTGCTGACTTTCAGCATGCTGTTGTTCTGCAGTGTCTGGGTCACTTTTCTTCCTGTCTACCACAGCACCAAGGGCAAGGTCATGGTGGCTGTGGAGGTCTTCTCCATCCTGGCCTCCAGTGTTGGCCTTCTGGGATGCATCTTTTTCCCTAAGTGCTACATAATTTTGTTAAGACCAGAAAGAAATTCTCTTCAAAAGTTAAAGGGGAAAACATCTTTCTGAACTGACATATTCTAAACTGAAACTGACAACTTTAGTGCTGGTACATTACCACGTTTTAGGATACAATGCAAGATGTATTCATTAGCTTTTGACTCTTACTCTTTCTTAAATGACAGTGCCTAGAATCATCATGTATACTACTTTTCTGTACATATTCTCCTGTAAACTTCCAATAAAACACTTATTCTGTAAGACCTGGCTATTGGACATTATTCCTGTAGATGTTCTATTCTTTGTCTAATATACATTAAGATTTGAAATAAACTGTGTTCTTTTGATGTCTGAATGAATGTGTGACTTTGACAGCACTTGAATGGTGAAACTTAACACAGTATGGTGTTTTCACACTCAATTCCCCTCTACCTACCCTATCTCCAATATCCACTATGCCTCCATTACCCTACCAAAAAGAGCAAGTTACCAAAAGAAAAACCCCATGTGTGGCAAAACAATACACAGTAAGACAAGGCAAAAGAACATGTCTTCAAGTGTTTCTCACCAATTCGAGTTTCCTCTTTAGTGAATTCTGGGTTTAGATCTCTACCACATTTTAAAATTGGATTATTTGGTTTTTGATATCTAGTCTCTTGAGTTTTCATATATTTTGGATATTTGTCCTCTATCAGATGTGGAGATGGTAAAACATTTTACATTCCTTAGGCTGCTTCTTTGTCTCAGTGATAGTGTCCTTTGCCTTAGAGGAGCTGTTCTGTTTCCTCATTCCTATTTATTAATTGTTGGTCTTAGTTTATGCACTAGTGGTGTTCTTTTCAGAAATTCTTCTCCTATAAAAATCACTTCAAGGCTTTTGCCCACTTCCTTTTCTCGCGGGTTCAGGATATCTGGTTTTATGCTAAGGTACTTGACAAATTTGGACTTGAGTTTTGAGCAGGGTAATCAGTATGAATCTGTTGCAGGATGTCTTCTATATGCAGACATTTGTTGAAGATGCCTTATTTTTTTCAACTGTGTATTTTTGTCTTCTTTATCAAAATCAGGTATTCATAGGTGTGTGAATTTATATCTAGGACTTCAATTTGATTCCAATGTTTAACTTTTCTCTTTTAATTCCAATACTATGCTGTTTTTATTATTATAGGTTTTTGTACCATTTGAAATCAGAAATGGTGAAGCTTCTAATTTTCTAATTTTCTTTAATTTTTAATTATTATTTCAGCTGTTCTGTTTTGTTGTTTTTTGTTTTTCCCCGTGAAGCTTAATACTTTCCTCTGAAGATGTATGAAAAAATTGAGTTGGAATTGTGCATTCTGATGTTGAAGCTTGGCTTTATTATTCCTGATTGAAATCATAAATTTTTGATTTCTAAAATTATTTTACTTTGGGTCAATTTTTATTATTGATTTCATATCCATTTTTAGGTCTTGACATCTTTTATTTACTCCTCCCCCTGTTTATTTGTGTTTTCCAAGATTTCTTTTTTAATCATTATTATTTTCATGCTAATACATTCTGACTATAGCTTCCCCTTTCTCCACTCCATTCTGTCTCACTCCACATGCACACATCTGCTCTCCACTAGATCCACTGCTTCTCCTTTTCCCTTCATTAAAGGGCAGGCCTCCCAGGGAGGTCGAGCAAACACAGCATAACAAGTGACAACAAAACTGGACAAAATCCATCATGTCAAGGCTGGATGAGGCAGCCAATAGGAGGAAAGGTGTCTCATGAGCAGACAAAAGAGTCAAAGACACATTTCTTCCACTCTTAGGTGTCCCACAAACACCCCAAACTAAACTACTTCCATATGTATGAAGAGGACTTAGTACAGACCCATTCAGACTCCATGATTTCTGCTTCAGTTGTTGTGAGCCCCTGTAATCACCACTTAGTTGATTCTGTGAGCCATGGTCACCTGATTTCCTTGACACCTCTACCTCCTATAAGCCTTCCTCTTCCTATTCTCCAGGGTTATTTGTGTTCCGTTTAATGTTTGGCTCTAGGTTTCCTCTCTGCATATGCTTCCAGCAGTTGATAGAGGAAGCCTCTCTGGTATTGATTGGGCTAGGCACTGATCTATGAGCATTGCAGGTTATTTAGGAATCGATTCTAATATGTTTGTTTTGGTTTAGGTTTTGGTCAGTTATGTTTGCTTCCACCCTACGTCTGTGAGTCATTTATCTTCTGCCTCCTAGCCATACTTTTCCAAGATTTGTATAAAGGATTTGGTAACTTCATCTTTTAAAACCCTCATTATATTCATAAATGCTATTTAGAGTCTTTTGGTGGGCTTCAGAAATGTTGAAATATTCAGAGACTGAAGGTGTATGGTTACTGGGCACTAGTGGAGACACATTATCTGGCAAGTTGCATTATATTTTTTTAGGTCAGACAGCAGGCTGCCAGAGGTGTGGATGATATTGGGGAATTAGATCTGTGGGAAGAGAGGGAGAGAAAAGGTTTAAGGGAAGCTTTGTTTGTTTTCTTGAAGGAGTGACCAGTGGGTAAGCAATATCCTGCTGGAGTTCAGTGTTGTGAGTCAGCAATGGGTGGTGAGAGGGAGGTTTGAAAGGGGATATCTGTGGGATCCACAGCAAATGGGAACAGTGTGTCTGTGAAGGTTGCCACTGAGGTCCTGCTGCTGCAAGCTGATGACAAGCCTTGATGGGTTGGATCTGGGGAATAGAGGGAGAAATTAAGGTCTGCAGGTAGACTATTGAGATTTCTGGCAGGTAAATCTGTAGGTTAACAAGGATTTTTCTTGACCACTTTCGTACTTCAGATGTTAGCTTCTATCAGATGTGGAGTTGATAAAACCTTTCCCCCATTCTGTCTCATCTCGAATGTTATATAAGACTTATAACTACCCACAGAAAAGACTTGCTTTACATTTGTTCTTCTTTCTCTGAAGTCCATATCCACTGAAAGAGGCTTGGCATCTCACACTCACCAGAACACTCTCACACTGGCAGTGCAGATTCTAGAATGAAGAAAGAAATAGATGAATAGAAAAAGGTAAAAGAAGAATTTACTCATTAAACACCAGGTGACTTCCCATTTTCTATTTGCTTCTAGGATACTCAACAAGATTTCTTCTAAGCCAATACTGGAATGTAAAATGAGAAAAATATTGTAGGAAATCAAAGATAAAGCAGAAGAAATGGGTTAACAGAGGGAATTGATGTGTGAGAACTGAGGCTTGGGGAGGGGAGTAATGTTTTAGAAATCAAATATTCACCCTATCTTCTCCTTAATGATTGGATGGGGAGAAGAGTGATAGATCTTATTTAATATTTGAAATGTAGCACACACAAATCTCTCTATGGATGTTGTTGAATCTATAAATATCAACATTTTTGTAATGTTGTAAATGTAACAGTGGTTATGTGATGTAGTGAATTGCCAGGATTCAGGAAATTTCAAAATTGTCTCAGGACAATGAAGAACAGGCTTTAGTTTGATATTCTGTAGCTGTCACTGGTGTAGAATAGGCCCAACTGTGAATGCTGTATAGAACTCAGTTGCTCTAAACATGGAGCTGCTGTTCCCTGACATGGACTTTGTGGTACAATTCCCAGTGTGTAACCATGAATTCTGGCTTTGTGAGTCCTTCCTGAAACATTGCTGCATATCTCAATGTGGATCATCTAACAAAATTTACTGACATCTTTTCTAAAGACATTAATATAAATAGATTTTTTTAGGCAATCCTGAGACCAAGTTTTCCAAAATAACATCTCAAAGGAGCCTTAATTTCCACATATATGAGTGATGTCATGAAACTACCTGTACTCTCCTCACATATATTTTTCTACCAAATTTAATCACATGGATATCAGATTCAGAGACCCAGAGAGGAGAGTGTCCAAGATTCTTACAGATGTGAGGAACTACCTGGAAAAAAAAGATTCATAAATGCACAAGTAGCTATTGGTGAAATTATTAAGGCCACTCCACGTAGTTAAAAGGAGATTTATTTAATGGCGTAACTTACAAATTAAGGGATAGGTAGGTCGCGGAGTCTGGGGAAGGTGTATCGCAGTCCTGCAGTGTTCTCTGGAGTTCTGCTAGGTACACCTCTCCAGTCCAGGGTCCCGCAACAGAGAGAGCGCCCGCCGATCCAGCTCTCGGGTCCCCAGGCGCCTCCCTTGGACCCACCTTGTAGGCGTGACAGTTGCCGAAGTCTCAATGGGGGTTGGAACTTCCAGATCAAAGCTGGAATGGCTACCCACTACATCTCCCCCTTTTTGTCTAAATAAGAAAGTTCTAACCTAATACAAGACTATATACAAAGGAATGGTTATCAAATATTGTCCAGGAATAATGAGGGATAATGACCTAGATAAGATGGAAGTACAACCAATGCAAACAATATCAAGCAAGAAACACATACTAAAGTCCAGAGAAGTATAGAGCATAGGTAAATGGCATGTTACAAAGATCATTCCAAAAGGTGTCCTATCCTAAAGAACCTGAATCTAATACTTAATATGTTCTATCTACTAAGTTGTAACTATAACTGCTAGTCTTCAATCCCATCAAAGACCTGAGAAGGAATATAATGGTACCTGAGAAATGGTAGATGGATGCAAGCAACTTTCGGGAATCTTGCGAGAGTAGACGGAGACAGCTGGCAGCCTGGACAGTCACCTAATGTTTCTCAGCATTGTTGGTGCATTCAAATTGGCTACAGGCCTAAAGTATCTGACAGACCATCTTCAGAAGCAGGAATTCTGAAAGACCATCTTACCCTGTCTTGGCAGAGTACAGTGGTCGCTTTCCTTGTGTCCCGCTTGTCCAGAAAGGATAGCATTGCATTAGTACTGTCAGCCGTCGAGGCAAGGGCAGTTCTTTGCCCAGTAGGCCATTTTGTGCCAAGAAGACAAACTTCCAAATGGAAATGTCTTAGAAGCCCAACATTCTCTCGGGATCAAATTGATGCAGCCAGGAGCAATTATGTCTCACATCAACAGAATTCTAAGTTATTTAAATGCCATATTCTCTAGGTCTATGAAGTGTTTGAAGATTACCTGTCCATCTGACCTATGTATCTGTAAATCTGGATAACCTAACTAATGTAACTATAGAGATGACAAGCATAGGTGACTATAAATCTATAAGTCTTATCTACCGAAATAACCTAAGGACTAAGGCTTCACTTAAACAAGGTAAACAGTCTATAAGCAAGTGTATGGTAAAGAACGATGACTTCAAAATTGTGACAATACACAAGATGTTATAACAGAGGTAGGAGTATATAGTGCGATATGCAATATGACAATAATCTTAAATATATATCAATATTTATAACAGAGGTAGGAGTATATAGTACAATATGCAATATGACAATAATCTTAAATATATATCAATATACCGAATATCCTAAACAGAAGTAGAACCTACATAAAGTATGACAGATATAAATTTACATTTGTATCAATATACAAATATTTCAAATAAGAGTAGAAATATATGTACATTATAACAAATATAGTTCCGTATTTGTATCAATATACAAATTATCTTAAACAGGAATATAAAAATAGTTTACATTTGTATCAGCATATAGGAATCCATAACAGTGCAAATTATCTAAGGCTGCTATTTTACTAAATTTGTTTCCTAGTATATACAATAATCTACCATATTATCTTATACCTATCCATTCCATTTCTTCTTTTCCCTTTTTTTTAGAATACTGAGTTTAATATTTTCTTCCACCCCCAACCCTATAACCATCATCCTTAACCCTGAGAATTATGAAAACTAAGGGAGAAGGGGTGTCATTTTCTTAGAATTGCTTCCTGCTGTTTAGGGGGTGATGTTATCTCTGTTGGTACTGTGAGAAGGCTCAGATAGTTTAATCTCAGTTAGAATAACTGTAGGTTCTGCAGCAAGTCTTAGAGTAATGGGTAAGATTGTCTGAAAATCTGGTAAGAAGTGTAGTATGATGATGATTACCATGGCATCATTCTGGATTGGGTAGAGTTGTTGTTGTTGGGGTCCCATCTTCCTTCTGGAGACTTCCGAGATTGCTATTGGAAAAACTTATTTGTTATCAAAATGGAAGGTTTGGATTTAAAGAGGACATAGCATCTAAGAAAAGATTCTGAGAAATCAAGAGTAAGCATGGAGAGA
Source organism: Peromyscus californicus insignis (assembly GCF_007827085.1). Lineage (NCBI taxonomy): Eukaryota > Metazoa > Chordata > Mammalia > Rodentia > Cricetidae > Peromyscus > Peromyscus californicus. The sequence goes on from NW_026294562.1 coordinate 190,728,162, forward strand.
ATTAGAATCTAGAAGACAATGGTCCCTTTTTATTGGTTTCCTTCTGTCCCACACCAGAGGGCTCTTCTGATATGGGACTGAAGAATCTCTCAAACTTTTCTTTTAGCAATATGCTTGGGTTTAGAGAAGGAGTGAGTCAATTCCATCTCCAAAGCCAGCTTGGCTTATAATTGAATTGGAACCACAACTTTTTTAGATTGATAGAGAGATAGATGTTAGACAGTGAGATTTTACCATGTGTAGATTGGTACCAATAGATTCTTTCTTTCTGCTGTAAACATCCAGATATCCAAGGTCTTATGACTTTTGGAAGATGGGTATTTTCATTATCCTGGAAAGACAAAAACAGAACCCTACCCCAACCTTTGATTGTTAAATTTATCTTACAACTTGTAGAGATGTCACATTGGTGGATGATCTTTTACTTCTCCTCATCAAGAGGATTTTCCTGTTCGAATTGAATTTTTATTAATTTTGTTGTTATCCATAGCTTTTCTTCTCCTGCAGAAACAAAGGCAAAACCCCTTCCCCAACGTAGAACATATCCAGGCTTCCATTCTGAGGTCAGCACATCCTTGAAATAAACCGGTTGGTTTAGCTCAGGAGTTTTGTCTGTTGTCCAATGTCTCTCCGCAGCTGTTGTTCCTTTCTCATCAGCATTGAGAAAATTCAAGGTTAATAAAGCACTATACAATCTATTTCTAGGAGTCATTGTTACTTGTTGCTGTTTATTTAGCATATCCTTTAAAGTTAGATTGGATCTTTCTATGACTGCTTGGCCTGTGGGATTGTGTGGTATACCTGTAACATGCTTTATAATGTAATAAGCAAAGAATTGTCTCATTTTATTGGAGAAATATGCTGGGGCATTGTCTGTCTTAATTTGTACAGGTATTCCCATGATGGCCATAACTTCTAATAGGTGTGTAATCACAGAATCAGCCTTTTCAGAACTTATAGGAGTTGCCCATTGAAATCTTGAATAGGTGTCAATGGTATGATGTACATACTTTAATCTTCCAAATTCTGCAAAATGAAACACATCCATCTGCCAAATTTCATTTCTTTGTATACCTTTTGGATTGCTCCCTGCAGGTAATGGAATCTGGTTATAGATGGAACAAGTAGGACATTTTTTTCACAATATCCTTAGCCTGTTGCCAAGTGATGAAGAAATCCTTCTTCAAACCTTTGCTATTTACATGGTATTTCTTGGGAAATTCTGAGGCTTCTAGCACATTACCTATCAGTAACTGATCAATCTCATCATTACCTTGTGCTAGAGGCCCTGGCAGACCTGTATGGGATCTGATATGTGTTATATATATAGAATGTTCCCTTTTTCTGATGATTTTCTGCAATTGTATGAATAATGAAGTTAATTCTGTATTATCAGGAATAAATTCAGCAGTTTCAATATGTAAAACAACTCTCTCTGCATATTGAGAGTCAGTGACTATATTGAGGGGTTCTGTGAAGTCCATCAGTACCATAAGAATGGCATACAGTTCTGCCTTTTGTACAGAGCTGTATGGACTTTATACCACTTTACTTAAGTCTCCTGATTTATGTCCTGCTTTCCCTGATTTATTTGCATCACTATAGAATGTGAGGACTCCAGAAATTGGCTTTTGTCGTACAATGTGAGGAAGGACCCATTCAGTTTTCTTTATGAATTCTATTCTCTTGCTTTTGGGATAGTGGTTGTTAATCTCTCCCAAAAAGTTACTGCAGGCTCTCTGCCAGTATTCATTATCTTTCCATAGTGATGAAATTTCCTCATTAGTTAAAGGTACTACAATTTCTGCTGGGTCTATTCCTGTCAACTGGCAAAGTCTTAGTTTACCTTTTTGAATCAAATCAGAGATCTTTTCTATATAAGTCTTTAATTTCTTATTTGGTTTATGTGGTAGGAATAACCATTCCAATATAATATCTTCCCTCTGCCTCAAAATACCTGTTGGGGAATGTCTGGAGGGGAATATAACAAGAATGCATTTAAGTTCTGGATCCACACGATCCACATGTGCTTCTCGAATTGTCTTTTCTACTAGAGCCAATTCCTTCTCAGCTTCGACTGATAATTCTCTTAGATTATTTAATTCTTTGTCCCCTTCTAGAGTATTAGCCAAACTTTGTAGTCCATCTTTGGGTATTCCCATGATACCCAGTAAGTTGGAAATGCTTCCTAATAACTTTTGAAAATCATTAAGAGTCTTCAATCAATCTCTCCTTAGTTGTACCTTTTGGGGTCTAATTTTTTGTAGCTCTATCTTATATCCTAAGTAATTAATAGAATCTCCTCTTTGTATTTTTTCAGGAGCAATTTGCAGTCCCCAGCAAGGCAAAACTGTTTTTACTTCTTCAAACATGCTTTCTAATGTATCTAACTTTGGATCAGCTAGTAGGATATCATCCATATAGTGATAAATTATGGATTGTGGAAACTTTACACGAATTATCTTGAATGGTTTCTGCACAAAGTATTGGCACAAAGTAGAGCCGTTTAACATTCCCTGTGGGAGGACCTTCCATTGATATCTCTTGACTGGCTGAGAATTGTTATAATTAGGTATTGTGAAAGCAAATTTTTCTCTATCATTTTCTTGTTAAGGTATGGTAAAGAAACAGTCTTTTAAGTCAATAACTATTATAGGCCATTCTTTAGGTAGCAGAGAGGGCAAGGGCATCCCAGTCTGTAGGGAGCCCATTGGCTGAATTACTTTATTAATAGCTCTCAGATCTGTCAGCATTCTCCAATTACCAGACTTTTTTTTAATAACAAATACAGGAGAATTCCAAGGGCTGGTAGATTCTTCAATGTGTTGAGCATTTAACTGCTCTTGAACCAGCTGTTCTAAAGCTTGTAGCTTCTCTTTTGTCAAAGGCCATTGTCCAACCCAGACAGGTTTATTAGTTAGCCATTCTAAAGGTAAGGCAGTTGGTACTTCTGAGAGTTCAACAGCAGTCATGCTCTGTTTGTGAACAGCCTGAATGTTTGGTGCCTGATTTTTATAGCATGTCATGATATTATTCCTAGAAACATGCATTGGTCTGTATTCCTTTTCTGAAAGTGTAGGAATTTTAATCTGGGTATTCCACTCTTGTAATAGATCTTGGCCCCAAAGATTTACTGCTACATTTGCTACATATGGCTTCAGCCTTCTTCTCTGTTCTTCTGGCCCTATGCATTCAACCCATTTTGAACTCTGTTTTATCTGAGATAGGATGCCAATCCTTAAAAGTTGGACATCTACCTCTTGAAGAGGCCAATTCGGATGCCATGATTTTGGTGTAATTATCATCACATCTGCACCTGTGTCTACCAGGCCCTCCATAACCAGGCCATTAATTCAAATTCTAGGCTTTGGTCTTTGTTCATTTACGAAAGTCTGCCAAAATATTTGTTTTATAGTGTTCTTTGTAAACTGTGATCCACCTATCAGAGCTGTTTTATCATCCATTGCAGTATCGGTTTTTACATTAGGCATTGGTTTATTCAGTTGTCCTGGAGAGGAATTTCTTCCACAGTGGCTGGGAATGTTCATACTACATTTGATTTGGGGGCCTGCAAGAGTCCCCCTGAGGCATTTCCCACCAGTAAAGGGTTGCCTCGTATATCTATTTTTGATCTGCAGTCACTGGTCCAATGTCGGCCTTTGCCACACCTTCTACATAATCCGGGAAGTGGTTGGGGTCTCCTGTTTAGGCTATTCCTAAAAGGAGTATTACTTCTAGGAGTACCCCACATACAGGTTTTACTTATATGACCTGGTGTACCACATTTAAAACATTTGGTAACAGGGGGCCTTCTTTCACCTCTGGGATTTGTCTCTCCTATCCAAGCCTCATTATTGTAGTTATGAGACTCAACACCAATAGTATACTGAATCCATTCTTCCAAAGGAGCTGATCTGATCTTTAATGGTGTAAGTATTCTTCTGCATTCTGCATTAGCCAAGGACTCAGTTAATACTTTTCTTAATTCTTTATCCGATATAGCTTTTGTTATAGCTGTGTTCAGCCTTCGTTAAAAATCGGTGAAGGGTTCGTGCAGTCCCTGAAATATCTTTGTGTATACCTCAGTTGGTTTTCCAGGTTCTGGAATTTTTTCCCAAGCATTTAGAGCTGCAGTACGGCATAGGGATATTGTATGCTCATCATAAGTGGCTTGTACAATCCTGTCAGCAAAACATCCCTCACCAAGTATTTGATCTTGGGAGATCACAAAACCTCTGAGTTTACCTTATTGTTCTAAACTTTTTGCCTCTTCTCTCAACCAGTTTTTCCACTGTAGCTGCTGGCTATATTCCAGAACAGCTGAAATTAACTGATGCCAGTCATCTGGGATGATTCTATGTGAGGTAGACCACGAATTTAACATCTGTCTTATGTATGTGGAGTGTATCCCATGCATAACTACTGCTTCCTTTATATTTTTAAAGTCCCTTGTTGAAATTGGTTGTAATGTATATGTATTATATGGCTCGGGGTGTGTGTCATCTGCTGGCTTCTCATGGATAATAACAGGATAAGCCATTGTATGAGAGCCATTTGGAGATATTACAACCTCTATGGTCTTGCCCTTCTGCTTATTAGGTCCCTTGTCATGTTTACTGAGAGGTTCTTCTAAGGCTTGCAAACAAGCACCTAGGGTCTGTTCTAGGGAGGGAACCTCCTCTCTGGCAAGAGACTCCAGATTTCTCATGGAATCATAGAAGTTTTTATGTTCCTCAGAAACACATGATTCCATGGACCTTATCTTATCAATTAATGATAATCTTTCTTCCTTATATAGTGCCTGGAGTGTTAGTGTTCTGTCCATTAAATATTCACATTCATTATCAATAACATCAATTTTTGGTATAAGCCTGTTTTGTAAATCCTGATCAGCAGATTCCAGAGAAAGAATCTTTTTCTGTATGCTTTCATTGCTATTTCAGAAAATAAAGAACTTAGACATAAAGAGAAAAGACATATGCTTGTTATATAATGACAAAAATTAGCTAATAGGTAACTGGTCTATGCCTGTTCTCAGATGTTACAAAGCATGACATTCCACAGCTTTCACTCAGGCAAGTGACAAGGGGAGTAAGCAGTCACCATTATTAGTGACACCTTCACTTTTCAAAGAATGGAATCATATAATTAACAATTTTTGAATTCCTTCTTAATCCAAAGAAAGAGTGAAGAACTGGTGCTTGATATTAAAGGCTAGTGGTAATACATCTATATAAGTGAAGTATGGAGAAACAGGAAAATATTTGGAGTTCACTGTAGACAGATATCCTACTTTGTTTCCTGATGAAGCTTTAGAAGGCATAGTATGACCAAATGCAAAGCATCTGAGATAGTCATTGAATATCTATATGAAAAGTCACTGGAGCTAGGGGAGCCACAAATATTATTGCCCTACCACATGCATTACAAGCTACACATTAATGGAAGGACCATCAGCAGACTCTAATTAACAGTCTCTTACTTACACCCACTTAGGATGATATGCATTGGTATAGTATGGGGCGATTTTCAGTAAGACTCTACTGGATACTGTGCTGTGTAAACTGTCAACAGGAGGCCTATATGTGATGGACCAAGGTATACAGTGCTTTTTTCACTCAGCTTCCAGTCTTTTTTTTTTTTTGGTTTTTCGAGACAAGGTTTCTCTGTGTAGCTTTGTGACTTTCCTGGATCTCTCTCTGTAGACCAGGCTGGCCTCGAACTCACAAAGCTCCACCTGCCTATGCCTCCCAAGTGCTGGGATTAAAGGTGTGTGCCACTACTGCCCAGCAGCTTCCAGTCTTATGAGTAGAAGGGTAACTGGGACAAAAACAGAACACTCGCCAGGCGGTGGTGGCGCACGCCTTTAATCCCAGCACTCGGGAGGCAGAGCCAGGTGGATCGCTGTGAGTTCGAGGCTAGCCTGGGCTACCAAGTGAGTTCCAGGAAAGGCGCAAAGCTACACAGAGAAACCCTGTCTTGAAAAACCAAAAAAAAAAAAAAAAAAAAAAAACCAAAAAAAAAAAAAAACCAAAAAAAAAACAGAACACTCTCTGGACAACTTAAAAGTAGAAAAGTAGCATTGAGTCTCTCAAAGTATTTATAGTTGTTTCTTTGTGTACAGGTTTGAGAACGGGACAGAAGACTCAAAGCATTGTTCTGATTCTCATTTTCAGACCACTCATGAAATATTCACGATGAAATTTACATAGAAGATACAAAGTAACTTATCGTAAATTCATAATGTTGTTAAAATTTTCTTTCTCCACAAGCCATTGCACTACTCCAAGGGAAAAGACACAACCTGTCACCAAATCTCCATCATTTTCTTATTCTGCTTCATTCTCTAAAAGCACCTGGAATGAATGAAACTGGAAACAAAAGTTCAGGAGCAAGTAGATGAAAACCAAAGTGAACATCTTTGTCTCTCCATAAGCCTGGACAGTGTGGATTATGACATGCAATGAAAATCAGAACACTATATGTGCACCCAAATCTTTACCTGATTTTATTTCTGGAGCCAAAGGAGAGTATTTGTGCATGCATGATTCCTTTTTTTTTCCATGTGGTTCCTCACCTCTGGAGAATCTTGGACATTTTCTTCCCTGGGGCACCCCCACCACTCATCATTATCACCCCATCAGATATCATCATTTCTATGATTTCCAATGATGAGGAGACAGATAGTTTGGGCCACTTGAAATCTGTCAGTTTGGGCCCTGAGAAATCTGTCATGGAGAACATAGCTGTCAGTTTGGTACCCAAGATATCTGGAAAGGAGAAGGAAACTGTCATTAAGTTGTGCACTGCTCTCCACTCTGCTCCACCACCACAGTGAGAGGCTACACCTCCTCCATGGTATTCTTGGGGAGATCTAAACCAGTACTTGCCTGCCTCAAGAGGTGGCTACTCTCCCACAGCATCAGGTGTCTTACAACCCTCATAGCCTGCACTACTTTCAGTCCGTAGGTCCATAGAAGACTTCCCTATTAAGATGGGACCAAATGTGATGCCCAGCCCTTATTTCCCACCCCAACAGCTGTTCTCTCTTTCTTCTGCGAGGCAACCAATAAGTGAGGCCCAGATTTGCCCTACTTTCAGCAGTTCCTTAATGGTGCATGCAGTTACAAACTTATTCAGATTGGTACCATTCAGTTAAAGTTGTATTGGAGTCTGCAGTCTTTCTCATTTGGAGATCAGCCTATGATGATCAAGCAGAATCCCAGGCCTGGATGAACACCTTACTTAATGTCCCAGTGACCTATGATATGCTCACAGGGTGGGGGGAATATGCCCATCCTGTGCACCAGGCACAGATTGACTTGAATGACTACTTTCAACAGGTCTCAGACCTGCCCCACAAGGCCCTTCAAGGGTCTCAGCCCAGCCTAAAAGTACTGGGCATCTTTGCCAAACTACTTGCCTGTGCCCCTGGTGAGAAGGAGAGTCCCTATCTCCATCCAATTGCAGCCACCAGCCCCCCTGCTAAACCATGGGAGAAGGTATGCTTGTGTTTTTCCTCAGAGTGCCACTATGGCACTATGGGTCCCAGCAAGAGATGTTTGCTTGGCACAGATCAGCCTGTTTCCACCAAGGAGAAAATAACCCAGGATGAATAATATATATATATTTATATATATATTTATATATATAGTCCCCTTTCTTGCTCTCATTGACCCTCTAAAGGTGGAAGACTTGCAGGCCCTCATTTTTCCTCATTTTATATGACATGTTAAGAGGAATGACAGTTTAGCAGGCTGGGAGCTAGCTAAATATATTAAGGACCCTTGGTCAGCTAAGTTTCTATATTATTCATTACAGTTAACACATGAAATTTTCCAATTCAATCAGAAAAATGCAGAGGTTATGGCGTATGACTCTTTATTTTATTTTTGAAAAGTTTTGGCATGATATAAAAAGGCTGTTTGATTCCTCTTGGAATTTTACATATGTTTTGATTGGTAGGATAGTACTTTTAATCTTTCACCTTTTTAAATGTCACCTACAGCACATTCAGCAAAAGTGGTTGGCCACTAAGGCGACTTTACAGGTGTTAATGGCTCTTAGACATCCAACTCATAGCTCTCAACAGGAGGTTATACATGCCTGGCTTTCTAAAATTCAAAAGGCTACTGTCTGACCTTTACCACCCAGGATGACTCCCCAGGAATGGGCACTCTTCAAGGGCTGGTAGTCAAAGATGAGTAAGAGCTTGTTTGGCAAGCCAACCTAAGGTACAATCCATATGCTGAGCCTCCCTGAGGCAGGGTCAATAAGGCTGGACCAAAGAACTCCAACTCCAGCTGAGTGCCCACATAATAAAATAAAAGGGTGGATTGTAGTAGGGCAGGCCCATAGGGTTGAGGAAACTGGCTCAAATCAGTTGCCAAGGCATGAACCTAATGCACTTATTTATGAGCCAACCTGAAGTTTGCCTGAGGGCCTAGCAACAGGCACTCTCAGAGTTCCTGGTTGCTGGCAGAGTTTATGTTTGTGCCCAGCCAATGAGGAATGACCACACAATGGCAGCAGATTGAGTCACAGACTTGGTGCAGGGAGGAAGTTATATAAGGTCTTTCCTATTATTAACTAAAGAAGTTTGTTGTTTGCCTTCAACTGACTCCCAGTGTCTGTGCAGTTGATGGTTCACCTTCTCACCCCTTCCCTGAGGGAGCCATTTGGATCCAGCAACACCAGGGTTTCCAGAAGAGATCCTACCAATGGTGAGAATAATCTGAGGGGGAAAGAATCTAACTACACCAAATTCTTTCATCCACCATTTTAATCCTTTAAGACAAAATTAGCCAGTTCTCTTGGGCAACTGGTCTACAACTGTACAAGCAGTAAGTCTTTTACAATACAGTGCAAAGCTTTCAAGGTCCCCATGACAGCAGCGATAGTCAGCTTAATTTGCAAGCCAAAAGGGGAGTGAATAAAGGAGGTGGGGTCAAATAAGGCCTGGAATAAGTCAGAAATGGAATTTATGTGCTCAAAATACATTCTTATAAATGGTTAGGTGAAACATTATGAATTTATCATAAATGTGCTGAAACTATAATTTTAAAGTTGGTTAGGTAAAAGAATCTATGAGTCACTAAAAGAAAACTGTCCTCTTTTTCTTTTTTTTTTTTTTTTTTTTGGTTTTTCAAGACAGGGTTTCTCTGTGTAGCTTTGCGCCTTTCCTGGGACTCACTTGGTAGCCCAGGCTGGCCTCGAACTCACAGAGATCCGCCTGGCTCTGCCTCCCGAGTGCTGGGATTAAAGGCATGCGCCACCACCGCCCGGCTGTCCTCTTTTTCTATGTCACCATTTTCCAGGAGGGCAGGGTAACTTGCATCACAGCTTGAGGCACCTGGTATTAAAAAAAAAAAACTCTTTTGTTCTAAGTAAATTGCTCTAGGGTGCTACTTGGGCAGTGATAGAAAGGGAGATCTAAGCTTAATTTGCACAAGAAGCAAAGCTATGTACCTAATGTCTGCCTGGTCTAGGCAGGGTCTTCATATGGGTGTTTATCTTAATTCAAGAGATTAGTGGGTATTCTGACACCCCATTCTGTCTGCTGCTTATACTTGGAGGCTTTATATGGAGCTGGTACTGGGTTCAGATGCTTGCTAAAGGAGATAATTGCAGATGGCAGACATCTAATTCTAATGCTAAAAATGAGCAGAAAGTCTGGAAGCAGGAAGCTTTGCCTGCATGACTGTATCCAAATACCTGAATTGTATATGCCCAAGGAATGATCAGTCCACACTGTTTAGAAGTTCTTGGGGAAGCTATGAGAGCATACATGAAATTCATAGCAGAAAACAGCTGATATAGTAAAAGTCAAATACCACCAAATACTCCTTGAGACTTGGCTTCCCCTGGGAGAATTCCTTGATTCTTCCAGGTAATAGCTTTGTTGTAGTCAGCTGAATTCCTGCTTCATATTCCTGTGTCCTGCAGCACATAGGTGTGGTTATCAGGTGCTTGAAGAGTCTACATTTGTCAGTACATTGTGCTTTGATCCTGTATAACAATCCCATTTGAAATAAACAAGGGCAGCTGAGTATTGATCCAGGGCCCTCCTGAAGCTATCCCGCTGTGTCTCTGTCTTTCTTATCCTCTCCTTCTACCTTTCTATCTAATACTTCTTCATTCATATCCCCTCCTCCCAGCAAACCTTAGATAGGTCAGAGTTGGACTCTGACAGACTCCCACACACAAGCACACACACACACACACACACACACACACACACACACACACACACACACACAACCTCAGACTACCATCAACAACATCTAAAAGAAGAACAAAACAGAAATTAACAAACATTGGTTGTTGATATACTAGTCATCTCAACTCTCCAATAAAAAGACAAAGACTAACAAAAGGGATATAAAAACAGGATCCCTACTTCTGCTGCATAGAAGAAATATACATCAACATCAAAGATAGTCATACCTCAGAGGTAAGGGCTGGAACACGTATTTTTTAAAGCAAAATGACCTACAAAACAACTTGGTGTAGTAATTCTAACATCAAACAAAATACACTACAAATGAAAATTAATCAAAGGAAATAGGAAAGGATACTACATATTCATCAAAGGAAAAAATCATCAAAGATGATATTTCACTTCCTAATATCTATGCTGTCAAAACAAGGGCACCCACATTTGTAAAAGAAACATAACTAAAACTTAAATCACACATTGACCCACATACAATGATAGTAGAAAACTTCAATATCTCACTCTCACCACTGGACAAGTCATTCAGATAGATACAAAACAGAAAAGTGCTGAAGCCGAAAGACATTATAGAAACCAAACGATGTAACAAATATCTATGGAATATTTTATACAAGCACAAAAAAGTATATGTTTTATTTTCATCACCTCATGGAACTTGCTCCAAAGTTGAATACATTCTCCATTATACAGTAAGTCTGAACAGGTTCCAGAAAATTTAAATAACACCCTACATCACATCAGGCTATCACAGTTTAAATGTGAATATGGAAAATAAAAGAGAAAAGAAAGATTTCAAACTCATGGAATCTGAACAACTCTCTAATGAATGACTAGTGGGTCAAGACAAGAATAAAAGAATTGAAGATTTCCTAGAATTAAATGAAAATGAATACAATATATACCCAAACTTATGGGACAAAAATGACAGTGGTAGGAAGAGGAAAGTTCACATCTAACTATCTATATAAAAAATCTAATCCAGATAGGAAATTGTTCCTGACCACTCAGGATAGGATGGAAGTGTCCATATGTAAGCTGAAGGAACTAGGACACAGGGAGCAGCATGAGGTAGCATGCACTCCTAAGAACTTGTTAAACACATTCCTCTATCAAATGTTCTAGAAAACCTCCTTACCTGTTACTACTTCCCTTATTTCTGTTTCAAAAAAGGAAATGGAGCCCAATAAAGTCTGTGAACAGTATCTTTAAATGATACAGTTAGCTGTAAGTGTAAGACCAGTCTCCTCCTCACAGTCTCCTTAGCATCTGGGAATGGTAACATGGTACAGGATTTCTTGCAAACCCACCCAGCAAAAAAGTCTCACCTGCTGATATAGGTAGAATTCCAGGACTATCCCAAGTATGCCATGTTTCCCATTAAAGTTCTGTAAGCAACATTTTACACCTTATCTCTTTGCTAGAGTAATAATTAGGAAGAGTGTCATGTTATTGTGTAGAAAGATAAATGAGATTATATAAATGTGAAACAGTCTTACAAGCCCCTACTGGTAATTCAAATTCTAGAGATATATTTGGTAAAAGATCAGGGTTCCTGTTGACTTCATCAATAGAAAAAGTCAAAGCCAGAGCAAACTGGTAGTTTTCAGATGGTATTCTGTGGTGGTATTGTGTTCCCCAAAATATTGTGCACCCTAATAAACTTATCTGTGGTCAGAGACAGAACAGTCACTACATACAAAGGCTAGACAGTTGTGGCATTCACACCTTTAATCCTAGCACTCCAGAGGTAGAAATCCCTCTGGATCTCTGTGAGTTCAAGGCCACATTGGAAATGGCCAGGCATGGTGACTCATGCCTTTAATCCCAGAGAGTGGTGGTAGAAAGCAGAAAGGTATATAAGGCATGAAGACCAGAAACTAGAAGCATTTGGCTGGTTAAGCATTCAGGTTTTTGAGCAGCAATTCAGCTGAGACCTATTCTGGATGAGGACTCAGAGGCCTCCATTCTGAGGAAACAAGACCAGCTGAGGATCTGATGAGGTGAGGTAGCTGTGGCTTGTTCTGTTTCTCTGATCTTCCAGTTCACCCCAATACCTGGCTCAGGTTTGATTTTATTAATAAGAACTTTTAAGATTCCTACTACAGTATTCCATAAAAGGATATAGTGTTAATTGTGGACAGAGACCTACAGATGGACATTTTAATTAATAGAAGGACTATCCTGTGCTGAACAATATTCTGAACCTCCCCCAAAGATGGAAACAAATGTTCTGTATTGTGAGGTTGGGGTCAAATAGGAAGCTGGAAGCTTGCAAAAGCTTTAAAACTTCTTGAAAGAACATCTCCCATAAAAGAAATTAGCCATTTATGTCCTCCACAGAGAGTGCCGTCCATTTCTGCCTTTTGAGTGCTTGCTCAGTAGGTAAAGAAAAGGCTACTGTTTTTGACCAAACAGTAAAACTGATCATGTTTTCATTTTGTAATTATTGAGCAATATGAAAAAATGTGATATGTGAGACATTGAGTTTATGATACTTTCTTATAAATAAACTGAATTGGATAAGGCAGTCACAGAATTACTGTTGAGTGCACAGTAGTCTTTCTGAGGCAACATTGGACTCCTGTACTTATAATACATTATAATTAGCGGGCAATATATTTAACATATCTCCTCATGTGCATCCATATCTTGTTTAATTTTCTTTCTGGTTTATCTCTTGTAGGCACAAAATCTTTTTAGAAAGCATTTATTTTTAAATAAACTCAATCAGCAGTGATATATTTGACGATTATGTGCACCTGTGTGTATGGACATGAGCAATGATTATTTAGTGCATTTAATCCATTGTCATAAAAGTGCACTGGATTACATGGTTTGACACTTGGCTGGGCCTAGACTGGCTTCAAATGCACAGCAATACACCTGCTCTGTGTACAAAGTGCAGAGATTTACGGCATATACCCCAGTATTGTTCATCTATTTTATGTTTACACAGCTATGTCCAATGTTATCACACTTGGTATACTGAACAACATCATATTTTCTAGACAGTACCTTTTTTCTACATTTCCAGTTACACTAACACAACACTTACAATCTACTGAGAACAAGTTATGTCTGGAAATTGCTTGAAATTTTTTTCTGCAAGTATTACATGTTTGTAAAATAGAAGAATAGAAAGTGTAAAATGTATGGAAAATATGTATAATTTTTTATATTATAAAAATGATCAAAAAGTTAGTTGGAACACAACAATACCATTTTAGATTTATGTTTATGGGAAGAATAATAACCCCCACATTTTATGACTCATTTCATATCACTGGCCAATAAACATCAAGCTCAAACACACTCTTTCATTCTGAATGATTCACTCTGAGTAAAATAAATCTGTTTCCCATTTAGATATTTTACCACTGGGTACTCATGTATAAAAATGGGTATTTATCTATAAATACCTTGTTAAAATAAAATAATTTTAGAATATTCTTCATTACCAAACAGAAAAAGTATTATTGAAATCTTCAATAACACTCAACAGGAATTTGATATTAGAACATATGAAACTCACACACCAACTCCTGCACACTAAACATTAAGAAATTTTCATGTCTTCAGCTGTTAGAGTGGACTAGTAGACTAAATTGCTGTGTTTGAAAACAACTATCAGTGATGAACAAAATCAAAATATGTAGAGTATCCACATTGGTAAAATATTCAACTGTCATTAGTAAAATTACTGAAAGAGAAATGTAAGAGGCACATATGACATATGTTTCAGAGAATAAACAACATAGACATAAAAAGAGAAGACAGATTCTTCTTAAATAAAACCAAGATGAGCTACTAGGTAACTACTCTATCCATATTCTCAAGTGATGCCAACTATCACATTAACAAGGTTACATATGTAGTTATCACTAATATTGACAGTCTCACTTTTCAAATGCAAACGTATCATTTACAGTACATACATCCCTTCATTATTCTAAGGAGAAAGTGTTGAACTGCATTTCGTGTTTAAAAGTCAGTGGTGGTACATGTATATAAGTAAAGTATGGAGAAATAGGAACACATGTGAAGTACACAGTGGACAGGTCTCCTAATTACACTCGATGCAGCTTCAGAAGACATAGAATGACCACATGCACAGCATCTGAAAGAGTGAATGAAAACTTATGTGAAGACTCTCCACAGCTAGAAGTGCCAGAAATATTGATTGCCCACTTAGGATGAAACCCATTGAAATAGTATGGGATTCCTTTCAATAAGACATCACCTGCTAATGTGCTGTGGAAACTGTTAAGAGAAGGGCTATATGTGATGGACCAAGGTATAGAATACTTTTTTCACTATTCCTCCAGCCTTGCAAGTAGTATGGTATCTGAGAGAAAAACAGAACACTATTTGGAAAAATTCAAAGTAGAAAAATAGTATTGAGTTTCTAAAATATCTTGGGGTTGTTTCTTGGTGTGGAGGTTTGGAGACCAGGACAGAAGCCTCAAAGAATTGCTCTGATTCTCTTCTTGAAACCCCTCATGAAATATTCATGATAACATTTACATTGAAAATACTAAGACACTTACTGTATAGTCAGACTGTGGTTCAAATAATCTTTCTCCACAGGCCACTGTACTGTTCCAAGGGAGAAGATGCAACCTGTCCCCAATTCTCCATCCTTGTCTTTATTCTGTTTCATTCTCCAAAAACACCTGGGATGAACAAAACTGGCCACAAGAAGTGGAATGTTCAGGAGCAAGAAGAGGAAAGTCAAAGTGAACATTTTTGTCCTGCTCTAAGTGTGGGCAGTGTGGATTGTGAAGTACTATGCAGACGAGCAAATTATTTGTGCACCCATATATTCCACATGCTTTTATTTCTGTAAGCAAATGAGAGGCTATTTGTACATTCATGATTCATTTCTTTTCCAGGTTTTCTCTCAATTCTGGAGGAATCTTGGAGACTCTTCCCCAGGGCTCTGCATCTGATGTCCTCAGTCTCTGATGAAATTTTCTTTATGAAAATATATGAGGAGACTTCAGGTAGTTTCATAAAATCACTAATGTGTAGCTGGAGAGCTTTTCTCTCCAGGTCCCACCAAGTCCCGCCAGTCCCAGAGCCCACTTATAAAATAAACACACAGTTGCTTACATTATTTAAACTGCTTGGCCATTAGCTCAGGCCTATCATTGTCTAGCTCTTACTCTTATATTTAGCCCATTTCTATTAATCTATTAATCTATTAATTTGCCACGTGGCTTGTGGCTTACTGGTACCTTATATCTTGTTTGTGGCAGCAGTTCCAGGCAGTCTCCCTCTCTGCCTTCCTGTTCCCTCAATTCTCCTCTCTGTTAGTCCTGCCTATACTTCCTGTCTGGCTACCAGCCAATCAGTGTTTATTTATACAAAGCGATATCCACAGCACTTCCCCTTTTCTTCTTTTTCAAAAAGGAAGGTTTTAACTTTAGCATAGTAAAATTACATACAACAAAACAATTATTAAGCAAGAATTACAGTTACAGTATCAAAGAAAATATCCTATCTTATATTTGTGAGTCTAAGGTTTTATATTTAACCCATCTTTTATCATAGCTGAGGAAATTATAACTATCCAGTCTTCAACTACATCAAAGACCTCAGAAGGATATAATACTACCTGAGAAATGGGAGAAGGATGCAAGCAACTTTTGAGAGTCTTGCAGGGTAGACAGAGACAGCAGGCAGCCTGGACAGTCATCCAAAGTTTTCTTGTAAAGTTGGGGCATCTGTCTTCAGCTCACAGGCCTAGAGTCTCTCAGTCACATTTTTCTGTGTCCTGTAGAATGTCTGGCAGTTTCCTCTGCAAAGCAGGAACCTGAAGGACAATTTTGTCAAGCAAAGTTCAGTGGTCACCTTCCTATGGGTCCTGCATGTCCAGTTGATCAAGCAGTCCAGGCAAAAACAGTTTCTTGCCCAAATGGCTGTTTTTGTCAAGGTGAAGATAAACTCCATATGGAGTGTCTTCAATGCTCATCCTCCTCCGAAGTAAATTGGTGCTGCCAGGACCAGACATGTCTCACTGTCCAGAAAGTCTAAATTTTTAAAACATTTTAAATGCCATATTCTGTAGGTCTTTGAAGTGTTTGAAGATTACCTATCTGTCTGAAATATATCTATGTATATCTAGAAGACTTAACTAACATGGCTATAAATATGACTATCATAGATGACTATTTGTTGCTAAAGTTTTCCTGCCTGGCCCACAGTCAGGACAAATCTCTGTCACCCGCCAGTCCCACAGCCGCTCAGACCCAACCAAGTAAACACAGAGACTTATATTGGTTACAAACTGTATGGCCGTGGCAGGCTTCTTGTTAACTGTTCTTACAGCTTAAATTAATCCATTTCTGTTAATCTATACCTTGCCACATGGCTCATGGCTTACTGGCATCTTCACATGCTTTTTGTCATCATGGCGGCTGGCAGTGTCTCTCTGACTCAGCCTTCCACTTCCCAGCTTTATTCTCCTCCTTGTCCCACCTATACTTCCTGCCTAGCCAATGGCCAATCAGTGTTTTATTTATTGACCAATCAGAGCAACACATTTGCCATACAGAACATCCCACAGCAACTAATTATTAATATATTTCTTAATTATCCATTACAATTTTAAATGAGTAACATAAACATAATACCTCAAATAAGAATGGAAATATATATATACAGTATAACAAAATTAAGTTTAAACTTGTATCAATAAGGTAAAATCTATAGCAATGTAAAACATTTTAAACAAGTTGTTACTCTTCAAAAGTAGGTTCATTAATCTACCCTTTCATCCTATCATATCTAAACTATCCCTTTTTTTTAGAAAGAGATTGTATTTATAATCAACCTACTTTAAATAAAAAATATTGTTTTTTCTCTGTCCCACACCAGAGGGCTTTTTTGATTTGGGACATAAGAATCTCTTAACCATTTTTTTAAGAAATATGTCTGGGTTTTGACGGGGAGTGAGCCAATTACATCTCTAAAGCCAGCTTAGTATATCTGGGAATTTGGGCTTAGCATCTCTTACTACTTCCTCCTGGAGGGGGGGCACTGTATCTTATGGGGACACATAGAAAAATTTAGGCTTATGGGGTAGCCCATGAGGCTGTATTGTGTGAGCCAGTTGCCTTGAAACTGTTCTGGATGGTAGATTATCTGGGCCATGATGTCATTGGAGACCTTTCAGGGGGTCTTGGCTGGTCAAACCTGATGTATCTTAATCTGGAACAAATCTATAGCCTCTGGCTTTCTGTGGGAACAAAAGCAGAACCTCTTTTCTAAAGCAACATATCCTTATATCCAAATTTTGAAGTCAAGGTACCTTTAAAATTTATATTTTAGCATAACTTAACAGCTTTTACAATCAAATGTTTTTCTTCAGTTACGAATATCAAAGAGAACATAATCCAGATTTTCTGTGTGATAGCCATCTTTATGTGACTTTTTTTATATTAATTTTACTGTCTCTTAAAGACTTTATTTTTAAAAACTATTTGTTTATATAACTGTATATATTCCTTTTTTTCTCTTTCAAGCCTATGTACATTTTTACATACATTGTAAACTATTTCATCTGAATCAGTCTTATTGTGAACCTATTACTTTAAAGTGCAGCATTCTAAGACTGAAAGAGAGCTGTGGCTATTGGCTCTGCCCACTTCAGCTTCCCAACATGGTGGTGGTACATTTTCTACCAGCTCTGGGAGCCATCAACTCTCAGAAATAGTGGGTCTATGCTTTTTATCAAAGCAGCATGTAGTCCAGAAACCTTTTTTTTATACTAGTAAAGACTAAATCTACCACACAGCATAATGTGCCACTGGCAGATGCCTCATTTTCATCATAGTGCAGGTCAAGCACTAACACCAAGAACCCGTCAGTAGCACAAACCCATGTTTTGCGGCGTTTAGCTGCCCATATGAGACATGAAGTAGGAACCTGGTTTTGGCTCTGTTTAGAATTGGTTATTAAATATTTTCAGGTTTAAGGTGGAAACTCAAGCCATTGGGTGCCATTTGTATCTGGAGAGCTTTTTTTCTCTGGGTCCCACCAAGTCCTGCCAGTCCCAGAGCCCACTTATAAAATAAACACACAGATGCTTACATTATTTAAACTGCTTGGCCATTAGCTCAGGCCTATCATTGTCTAGCTCTTACTCTTATATTTAGCCCATTTCTATTAATCTATTAATCTATTAATTTGCCACGTGGCTTGTGGCTTACTGGTACCTTACATCTTGTTTGTCCTGGCAGCGGCTCCAGGCAGTCTCCCTCTCTGCCTTCCTGTTCCCTCAATTCTCCTCTCTGTTAGTCCTGCCTATACTTCCTGTCTGGCTACCAGCGAATCAGTGTTTATTTATACAGAACATATCCACAGCACTAATGTTTATGGAAATTAAGATTCTTTGAGGGATGCCAATTTCTGGAAAATTTGGTCCCAAGACTGCCTGAACAATCTGTTTATGTTAATGCCTTTAGGAATGATGTCATTGGATTTTGTTAGGTGATTCACATTGATAGATGCTTTAATGGTTCAGGAACAACTCATAAAGTCAGAATTCATGGTTACACATTGGGAATTCTATCACAAAGTTCATGTCAGAGAAAAGCAGATTTATGTTTAGAGCAATCGAGTTCCACACAGGATCAGCAATGTGGCCTATGCTACATAAGTGACATGTGCAGAATATCTAACCAGATCTTGTGCTTTCATTTTCTTTCAACCAATAATCAAGCCAAATCCAGAAGTTTCCTGAATCCTGTTGTATCAAAAATTATGCAGTTCACCACAGAACCACTGTTCATTTACATGTTAAAAGTAGATTTTTAAAAATTCAGGAAAATGCAGAGAGAAAGCCAGTGTCGTGTGCCTCATTTCAAATACTAAATAAGATCTATCACTCCTCCTCTCACCCAATTACTATTAATGAGAACATAAGGTGAATATTTGAGTTCTAAAACATGATCTCCCTCCCTGATTCTTAGTTCTCACAGATCAATTGCTTGTGATCACCCATTTCTTTTGCATTATCTTTGATTTCCTTCATCATTGTTGATCATTTTATAATTCAATAGTGGCTGTGAAAAAGTCTCTTGTTGAGTATCTTAGATGCAAATAGAAACTGGGAAGTGACTCTGTGTTTAATGCGTAAATTATTCTTTTACCATTTCACTAGTCATCTATTATTGTTTTCATCCTAAAACTTGCAGTGCCAGTGTAAGTGGGATGATGAGCCTCTTTCAATGGATATGGACTACAGAGAAAATAGGACAAATGTAGGGCAAGTCTTTGCTGTGGGTGGTGATGAAGAGAGCATTTGAGATGAGGCAAACAGGGCTAGTTTTTTCATCTGGATCTTACTGTACATTTAAATATCATCATTTAAAAGTGCATGACATCTGGTTTTGTGATGAGCTTTCCTGTGGTGCAAGATGTGCATAAAGAGGAATGTGAGAGGAGGAGGCTTTCATAGGAAGACAGAGCAAATTCAACTTACTTATTTATTTATTTATTTTACATTTTTGCCAGTCAGGTTCTCTACCTCCTCTCCTCCAGTCCTTTCCCTGCCTCCTCTCTGGCTCCAGCCATAATCCACTCCTCTTCTGTTTCTATTCAGAAATTGTCAGGCCTCCAGAAGATATCAGCAAAAATTGGCATATCAAGTTTTCATAATACTAAGCACCTTGCCTTGTATTAAGGTTGGACAAGGTGACCCAGTATGAGGAATAGGTTCCAAAAGCTGGCAAAAGAATTAGAGACAGGATCTTTCTCAGAAAATTCGGATTTAATCTACCGCATGATCCAGCACAATCTTCTTTCAAGTGTGCACATGAAATCTGCAGCAGTCCAGGTTTGGTATGATATCCAGTTTTATTTTGTGTGTAATAATTATTATTTCTTTAACTGATATACAGCATTAAGGACTTCATCATGACACATTCACACATGGGTAGCATGTCCTTTGTTGGAATTTGCCACTCTGTCCCCTACATCTCCGGCTCTGCTTACTACCAATTCTAATACTGAGTTCAAACAGCTTCCTTCTAATTTCATGATGTGTGTGGGTTTGTTCAGTTTATGAGACATGTGATGTTTTCTTCATACTGGCTTCCCATGTTATGCCATCCTCAATTCTTCAAGCCTTCAATTCTGAAATCACACCTTTCCTACTTTATTTGTGTAAAAATGTTTATATATATGTATACACATGCACACACACACACACACACACACACACACACACACACACACACACAGAGACATACCCTGTTACATCTTGAGTCTGTAAAACATTTGGATTTCCAGAGTCTGTCTGTTTAGTTATCATGATAACCTCCTACTCCATCCCCAATTTCTGCTAAATTTAAATTTTCCAGGTTGAGGACAACTCCATTTTCTGTTTATAAATCGTTTCAATCTTTAACCAGAATTCCAATGTGTGTAAGAGAATTCTGTACCCAGTAATTTTATTTAATCCCATCATTGTTTCAAGCATTTATGAATCACATAGAAGCTATTCATTTAAACTTCTATAAGATTGGTGTATGTGGTTTAGGTATAAATCATTGTGTACATATTTAAGTGTGGTAATTCATTGAATGAAACTTTCAAATATCTAGGAATGTATTGTAAATAGCAATAATTATTCTGTACATATGAAATTTATATAAAAAATTTTAGATATCTTTATGTTCTCATCTGTTGAGAGTCATTAAAGTTTAACCCATATCTTGCATATTCTGAGTAATGCTGAATTACACAAGTGTCTATGTGCTATTCTGACATATGCCCATCCAGAAAATTCCATGAGAAGCATGCATGGACCAATAGATACTCCTGTATTTACTGACTGTATTAACTCTATATGCTTATCACAATGGGGCTCTCAGTTTCTACTCATACTAGAAATGCTCTTGGGAATTTCCCCTACCCCATACATGTTCCTTAATTTATTGTGTCATTTTTTATCTATTCATTCTCACTGTGGTGTGGGACTCCAAACTTAACTATGGGTTTCCATTTGATAGCGAAAACATTTGAAGGTACTTTCACATTCATGTTCTCTTTCATAATTTGAAATGGGGAAGTAAAAATCTTGGTTACAAAGTAGTCGGAATTACTATTTTTTTTTATTGTTGGCTATGCACTTGATGTACATCACATTGGTTACATTGAGGTAGGTCCCTTTTATCTCTATTGTCTTCAGGACTTTTATGATGATGTGGTGTTGGATTCTTTCAAAGACTTTTCTTCATCTTATGAGATGATCATTTCTTTTTACTCAGTTTGATTATATTGTGAATAAATTAATTGATTTTTGTATATTGAACAACCCCTACATGATTTTGAGTATTTTGTGTATATTTGCATTGATATTCCCAAGGGAATTTGGTCTGTAATTCTCATTATTGGGCCCTTCTGTTGTCTGTATATCAAGTTAACTCTATGTCATATAATGATTTAGGCAACATTTCTTTTGTTTCTGTTTTATGGAATCATTCGAGAAGTGTTGGTGTTAACTCTTCTTTGAAAGTCTGTTTGAATTCTCCAATAAAACTATATAACTATGGACTTTCTTTCCCTTGAGAGACTTATAATGACTGCTTCTATTTCAGTAGGGGACAGAGGATGATTTAAATTGTATATCTGATCTTGAGTTAAGTTTGGTAAGGAGACATACTGAGAAAATTTATACATTTATTTTGGATCTTGAAATTTTTGGAGTATAGATTTTAAAAATATGTTCTCATGATTCCCTGTATTTCATCAGTGTCTGTTGTTTGCCTCTGTTTCATTTATCATTTAATATATGTATATACTGTCTGTTCTTTTAGCTAGTATGGATAGAGATTTGGTTATCTTGTTGAGTTTCTCCAAAAACCAAACCTTTGAGTCATTGGTTCTTTGTATTCACATTGTTTCTATTTTATTGATTTCTGCCCTCAGTTTGAATGTCTTCCTCTCTACTCCTCTTTGGTGACATTATTTTTGTTGTTGCTTTTCAAGAGCTTTCAGGTGTGCCTTGAAGTTATTAGTGTGATTTTCCTGCAGTATCTTTATGTAAGCTGTTAGTGTGTCCCACAAGCTTGTGTATGCAGTGTATTCATTTTCATTAAATTCTATAATGTCATTATTTTTTCTTTATTTCTGTCTGGACCTACTTTTCACTAGAGAGTTGTTCAGCTGCCATGGTTTTGCATTAACTTCTGATGGTCTGATATGATGCAGGAAGTTACTTCAATTTTCTTGTATCTGTTTCTGAGAATGTGGACAATCTTGGATAAAAATATCATGATGCACAGAGAAGAAGGTATATTCTTTTGTGTTTTGTGAAGTCTTCTGTAAATATCTGATAGACTTTCCTGAATTTAACTCCTTTAAAAAAAACCGATCCACTTTTTAGTTGGTCAGTTTGAATTAAGTACCTTAAAACCACCCACATCAGAGTTTATAATTATGCCCAGGACACATAATAGGATATTTCATGCACAGATTTTCTCAAAGCCAAATTTTTATTACTACTAATACCTTCCATACAGAGAAGCAAACTAGAAGTATTTTATTGGTTTGAATGAACTGTGCAAGAATTATGGAGACAAAGTGAGATTCTTCCAGTGAGAAATTTTTCCACAGGGTATATTTTAGGGCTGGAGAGATGGCTTAGCTGTCAATTACAATTGGTGTTTATGAAGAGGACTCAGGTTTGATTTTCAGATCTAATTGACTGTCATGAAGCTCTCTTCAGTTCCCAGTCTCCCTAATCACTCTTCTTGTGTCATTATGCATCAGTAATGCTAGTATTGCATAGATATGCATGCAGACAAAATTCCCTTATGCACATAAAAGAAAAAAAAAGACAAAAAGAAAAAGATAAAATTATAATTAATAGAATACCTAATACAGATCATGAAAATGTAATGTATTTTTTATGGCTACAAGTATGGACAATTTTGACCTCTTTGTAAAAAGACTCACATAAAACTATATAATAAAAATTAATAACTTGTGCATGTTGATTTAATTCTATCCCTCCATTAGTTTAAGTCTTTTCAATAACTAATCCTGAGGTTTTACATAATGGAGTTGAATGAAGTTTGTAGTACATTTGCAGAATGTCATTGAAACAATCTTTCTATATACCAATGTACTCTTCTAAGGAAGAAGACACAACCTGTCCACAAGTCTCCATCCTTTTCTTTATTCAGCTTCATTCCCAAAAAGCACCCGGGATGAGTGAAACTGGAAGAAGTGGAATGTTCAGGAGCAAGAAGAGGAAAATTAAAGTGAACATCTTTGTCCTGCTGTGAGCCTTGGCAGTGTGTATTGTGGAGTTCTGTTCAGATCAGTACATTATGTTTGAACACATATATTCCCACCTGCCTTTATTTCTGTAGCCAAAGGAAAGGCTACTTGTGTGTTATTGATTCTTTTTTTTTTCTAGGTGGTTCCTCACATCGGCAGGAATCCTGGACACTCTCTTCCCTGGGTTTCTGAATCTGATGTCCATGTGATTAAATCTGATTGTTAAATATATATGAGGAGAGTATAGGTAGTTTAATGATATCACTCATAATTATGGAAATTAAGGCTCCTTTGACAGTGCCATTTTGGAAAATTAGGTCCCAGGGGGCCTGAAAATTCTATTTATATTAATGGCTTTAGATATGATGTCAGTGAATTTTGTTAGATGATCTACATTGAGACAGGTAGTAATTGTCAAGGGAGGACTCACAAAGTCAGAATTCCTGGTTGCTCACCAGGAATTGCATCACAAATTCCCTGTCAGAGAGAAGCAGCTCCATGACAAGAGCAATTGAGTTCTACACAGCATTCACACTGGGGCCTATGCTACACCAGTGACAGTTATGGAATACCTAACCAAAGCCTGTGCTTCATTGTCTTGAGAAACAATAATAAAGCCAAATTCAGAAATTTCCTGAACCGTGCTGTTCTACCACTACCCAGCTCATCACGGAAACACTGTTACATTTACAACATTACAAAAATGTTGATTTTTATAGTTTCAAAAACATCCATACAGATCTTGTGTGCTACCTTTCAAATACCAAATAAGATCTATCACCCCCTCCCAATCAATCATTATTAAGGAGAAGATAATGTGAGTATTTGATTTCTAAAATATGGTTTCCCTTTAAATGCCTCAGTTCACATACATCAATTTCTTGTGTTGACCCATTTCTTCTGTTTTACCTGTGATTTCATGCAATGTTTTTCTCATTTTACATTCCAGTACTGGCAGGGAAGAAATTTTTTTGAGTGTCTTATAGGCAAATAGTAACTGGGAAGTCACCCTGTGTTTCTTATTATACCATTTTCTATTCATTTATTTTTATTTTCATTCTAGAACCCGCAGTGCCAATGAGACAGTGTGCTAATGAGTGTGGGATGAGGAGCCTCTTTCAGTGGATATGAATTTGTAGAGGAAGATGCACAAATATAGCGCCAGTCATTTCTGTGAGTAGTAATAAATCTTATATGGCATTTGAGATAAGGTAGAATGGGGGAAAGGGTTTATCAGCTCCACATCTTAAAGAAATTAACACCTAAAGTTTAGAAAGGAGTCAAGAAATGCCCTGCTAATCTACAAGCTACGCCTGCCAGAAATCCAGGTAGACGACCTGCAGACCTTCCCTTCTTCCTGATTCATCCAGATCCAACCCCCCAAGGCTTGTCATCAGCTTTGCAGCAGAACTTCAGTGGCAGCCTTCACAGTCCCACTGTTCCCATTTCCTGTTGATCCCACAGATATTCCCTTTCAAACCTCCCTCTCACCACCAATTACTGTATCATAGCACCCAATTCTAGCAGGCACATATTGCTTACCCTTCCATAGGCCACTCCTTCCAGAAAACAAGTCTTCCCATAAACCTTTTCTCTCCCTCTGTTCCTACAGATCCAATCACCCCAATATCATCCACAGCAATATTGCAGAACATCTCTGGTAGACTGCTCCCTGACATAAAAGATATAATGCAAACTAGCCAAGACAATGTGTCTCCACTAGTGCCTAGTGACCCTATCACTTCAGTATTGAAACATTCCAACATTTGTGAAGCCTGAAACCAAGACCTTAAATAGCTTTTATGAATATAATGAGGGTTCTTAAACATGAATTTATTAAATACTTTAAAGAAATCCAGGAAAAGGATCGGTAGAGAGAAGAAGCTGAATGACTGAGAGACATAGGGAAGTGCAAAACAGAACTGACTAAAATAAAACAAAATAAAAATTAATTATTTGATTCATAAATATTCTGTAGCATTCATAGATCAATGTCTAGCCCAGTCTACACCAGAGAGGCTTCCTCTGGTAACTGCTTGAAGCATATGCAGAAATCAGACCCACAGCCAAACATTAATTGGAGCATAGGGAACCTTGAAGAAGAAGACAGGAAGGATTATAGGAAGCAAGGAAACCAGGAGAACATGGCCCATAGAATCACCTAAGCAGGGCGTATAGGGGCTCACAACAACTGGAGCAGAAATTATGGTGACTGCATGGGTCTGTGCTAAGTTCTCTGTGTACATGCAGTAGTTATTTAGCTTGTGAAGTTTATGATACTCTTAACAGTGGAAGATGAGAGTCTCTGACTATATTGTTTCCTTATGAAACACTTTTCTTCCTATTAGGCTGCCTCATCCAGCCTTGATATGAGAGATTTTTCCTAGTTTTGTTGTCACTTGTTATGCTGTGTTTGCTTGACCTCCCCGGGAGGCCTGCCCCTTAATGAAGGGAAAAGGAGAAGCAGTGGATCTAGAGAAGAGTGTAGGTGTGTGATGAGTAGGACAGGATGGAGTGGAGGAAGGGGAAGCTATGGAGAAGATGTATTATATGTGAGAATAATGACGATTGAAAAAGAAATCCAGGAAAACAAAACAAACAGGACAAGGAAATAAATAAAACAGTTCAAGACCTTAAAATTGAAATAAAATAAAAAAAAAATGACCAAAAGTGAAATAATTCTGGAAATAAAAATTTTAGGAAATCAAACAGCAGCAATAAAACCCAGATTCACTATCATTGTGGACCATTCCAACCCAATTTTTTATGTATCTTCAGAGACAAATATGCAGTTTCATAGGGGAAAGCCACAACAAAAGATACAGAATTGCTGAAATAATTAAGAAAAATTAAATAAAAATTTTAGAAGTTTGACCATTCCTGATTTCAATTTGAAAAAAACCAATAGTAACAAAAACAGCATAGTACTGGAATAAAAAGAGACAAACTGATCACTGGAATCAAATTGACATCCTAGATATAAATTCACACACCTATGGACACCTGATTATGAAAATAAGAGACAAAATACACGTTTGAAAAAATAAGGCATTTTCAACAAATGTCTTCATATAGAAGACAACTTGTATCAAGTGCCTTAACATAAAGCCAGATATCCTGAACCTAGTAGAAAAGAAAGTGAGAAAGAACCTTGAAGTCATTGCAATTGGAGAAGAATTTCTGAATAGAACACTATAAGTTTACACACTAAGACCAACAATTAACAAACAGGGACTCATGAAGAAGAAAAGCTCCTCTAAGGCAAAGGACACTACCCTGAGACAAATCAGCAGCCTAAGGAATGGAAACAAGGCTTTTACCATCTCCACATCTGATAGAGGACTTATATCCACAACACATAAAGAACTCAAGAGACTAGTTATCAAAAACCAATAATCCAATTTTAGAATGCAATAGTGAACTAAACCCAGAATTCACTAAAGAGAAAACTCAAATTACTGAGAAAAACTTAAGGAATGTTATTTTGCCTTGTCTTACTGTGTATTGTTTTGTCATCTTTGGTTCTTGTCTTTTGGAGTACACTTTTGGAAGGTTAATGGAGGCATAGTGGATGTGAGAGCGTGTGTGTAGTTAGGGGAGAGTTGTGTGTGAGAACAACACAATGTGTTTAGTCTCACCATTGTGCTATCAAAGTTTCACATTCACTCAGATATTGAAAGAACAGAGTTTATTTCAATTATTATTGTATATTGGAGAAAGGAGAGACCTTGAACACTAGAATATTGTCTAATAGCCAGGTCTTGTGGAATGAGTGGTAGATTGGAATTTTATAGGAGACAATGTACAGAAAAACAGTATGAATAATAATTTTAGGCATCATCATTAGAAGAAGGTTGAGAGTCACAAGCTAATGCATACATCATACATTGTTGTAGCTAGAGTTTTCCTGCCTGGCCCACGGTCAGGGCAAACCTCTCTCACCTGCCAGTCCCACAGCCGCTCAGACCCAACCAAGTAAACACAGAGACTTATATTGGTTACAAACTGTATGGCCGTGGCAGGCTTCTTGTTAACTGTTCTTACAGCTTAAATTAATCCATTTCTATAAATCTATACCTCCCACATGGCTTGTGGCTTACCAGCATCTTTACATGCTGTTTGTCATCATGGAGGCTGGCAGTGTCTCTCTGACTCAGCCTTCCACTTCCCAGCTTTATTCTCCTCCTTGTCCCACCTACACTTCCTGCCTAGCCAATGGCCAAACAGTGTTTTATTTATTGACTAATCAGAAACACATTTGCCATACAGAACATCCCAGAGCACATTGTATCCTAAGAGATGGTTCTGTACCAACACTAAAGTTGTCAGTTTCAATTAAGGAAATGTCAGTTCAAAAAGATGTTTTCTCCTTTAACTTTTGAAGAGAATTTCTTTCTGGTCTTAACAAAATTATGTAGCACTTAGGGAAAAAGATGCATCCCAGAAGGCCAACACTGGAGGCCAGGATGGAGAAGACCTCCACAGCCACCATGACCTTGCCCTTTGTGCTATGGTAGACAGGAAGAAAAGTGACCCAGACACTGCAGAACAACAGCATGCTGAAAGTCAGCAATTTGGCTTCATTGAATTTGTCAGGGAGATTCCTGGCCAAGAAAGCCAAAATGAAGCTCCCAAATGCAAGGGATCCATGGTATCCCAAGACACAGTAGAATGCAGTAACTGAACCCTTGTCACACACAATGATGATGTGGTCATGCTCAGAGTGTGCATCAATGTCAATAGATGGAGGAGAAACTCCCAGCCAGATTGCACAGAGAATAATTTGGATGATGGTACAGATGCCAATGATATGGTTAGGTGCCCCCGAAGTCAGATAGAACCTCATCCTTTCTCCGGGAGTTGTGACTTTGAAAGCCAGAACAACAGTAACTGTTTTGGCCAACACAGTGGAAACAGCCACAGTGAATACAACTCCAAATGTGATTTGTTGCAGAATGCATGTAGCTGCATTGGGATGTCCAATAAAGAGGAAGGGACACAGGAAACAAAAGAGGAGTGAGATGAGCAAGGTGTAGCTGAGTCTGCGGTTATTGGCCTTGACAATGGGAGTGTCATGATGCTTCACAAATACCCCAAGAACCACAGTTGTGAATGCAGTGAAGCAAAAAGCAATTGAGGTCAGAGCCATCCCCAAGGGTTCTTCGTAGGTTAGAAAGATCACAGATTTGGGAATGCACTGGTTCTGCTCTGCATTGGCATACTGCTCCTCTGGACACTTCACACACTGATCCACATCTGATGGAGAAAGGAAAGTATGTTTAGTGCATTTAGCATTTTTAGAGATCAGACATTTCAATTAAATGTGTTGCAGAAGCAGGCCAATGTCTGCACTTTTCCTGAAGATGTAGGTTAAAGGTATTGCTGCACAGCAATGCTTCAATTTCACAATATTCATTCATTATATTTACGTGTAAGGAAGCTAAACAATCATTATGATGTCTATATAACCGTGTGTTCATGAATCCATTTGTCATCTTAAGGAAAGCACAGGTATTTCAGCACCATTGTGGATGCTATGATAAAGTGACTTAAAGTTTTTAAGTGACAAAAACTGAAATCATTAACCACTGTTTTGCACAGTGTATATTTTAAAGTCACAGAAGCACATATACATTGCCTGCTGCTTTTTTTCTTTCTGTTTCATGAATGCTGTCCTTATTATAGATGGAGACTGTGTCTTCTACTGGGACAAGACCTGTGATATATTTTCTAGTGTGAATTTGTCAGCCTAAACACACTGATATAGATGAATTTATAAACAGTATTATTAAATAAGAAACACAGAGCCAAGTATAGGGGGTGAAAGCCACAGAGATCAGAGAAATAGTGAGAGCCACCAGCTAACCTTATCTCACCATGCCACTGTGGCTTCCCAAGAGAGAGCTTCTTCCTGTCTAACCTGCGAAATTATTTCCTTGTTATTCTGCCTTCTCATTGGCGCTTAGCCCAGCTACCTCATTTCCTTGTCACTGCCTGTCTGTACAGACCTCCAGGTCTCTATGGTTGGTACTGGGATTAAAGATGTGTGCTACCAATTCTGCCCTGGACTTCCCTTCTGGAGCACAGAGACCCCAGCCACTTCCTGAGACTTAGAGGCCAGCCCCCAGCTCCCATCCTGCCCCGGACTTCCCTTCTGGGCATCTCATCTCTGGGCACCAGCCACTCCGGGGAAGACCTGTCCAACTTGGCCCCAGGTTCTGGCCACTGGGCAGGTTCCCTTCTAGCCCCACTGGGAAGGATCTCCTTCTCCAAGACCTCCGGCAGACCCTGCAATCTCCACGCCCATCTGCCTGAGGCCCCAGCCTCTTCCTGAGACTTAGAGGCCAGCCCCCAGCTCCCATCCTGCCCCGGACTTCCCTTCTGGAGCACAGGTGAGTGCCCTGGCTTTGCCCAGACCCCATCCCTGGGCACCATCCACTCCGAGGAAGACCTGCCCAACTTGGCCCCAGGTTCTGGCCACCAGGCAGGTTCCCTTCTAGCCCCACCGGGAAGGATCCCCTTCTCTAAGACCCCCAGCAGACCCTGCAATCTCCACACCCTGCCCCCACGCCCATCTGCCCGAGGCCCCAGCCACTTCCTGAGATTTAGAGGCTGGCCCCCAGCTCCCATCCTGCCCCTGACTTCCCTTCTGGGAGACAGAAAGAAAGAGAGGGAGAGAGAGAGAGAAGAGCTCCCATCCTGCCCCGGACTTCCCTTCTGGACAAGAGCGCCCATCCTGCCCTGGACTTCCCTTCTGGAAAAGAGCGCCAATCTGTCCAGGACTTCCTTTCTGGAAAAGAGCTCCCATCCTGCCCCAGACTTCCCTTCTGGACAAGAGCTCCCATCCTGCCCTGGAGTTCCCATTTGGACAAGAGAGCTCCCATCTGGACAAGAGAGAGACTTTCTGAATCTGTCAGCTCTGTCTGAACCAAGTGTGCTGATAAGACCAAGAATGAACCACAAGGAGATGGGCAGACGTCAAGGCAGAAATACATACAACAAAATGAATAGCAATACAGCATCACCAGAACCTAGCCCTCCTCCAACATCTAGACCTGAACATCAAAAATTGGAAGAATCAGAAGAAAACAGCCTTATGAATGACATCATGAAGAAGTTAGAGGCTTGTGTAGATGAAAAGACAAAAAAATGGGAAGAACGCTGTAAACAACTATAGGAAAGGGCAAACAAATTAGAAGAAATCAATAAAGTCCTGGAAGATAACAATAAAATACTGAAAGAAAATCAAGAAAAAGCAATGAAACAAATGAAAGAAACAGTCCAAGACCTGAAAAGGGAAATAGAAAAAATAAAGAAGACACAAACAGAGGGAATGCTGGAAAAAGATAATCTGAGTAAACTAATGGGAACTTCAGATGCAAGTATAACCAACAGAATGTAAGAGATGGAAGAGAGGATCACTGGCATTGAAGATACAGTAGAAGAAATAGATTCATCAGTCAAAGAAAACACTAAAGCCAACAAAGTCATGAACCAAAATGTCCAAGAAATTTGGGACACCATGAAAAGACCAAACCTATGAGAATAGGGATAGAAGAATAAGAAGAATACCAACTCAAGGACACAGAAAATATATTCAACAAGATCATAGAGGAAAACTTTCTCAACTTAAAGAAGGAAATGCTTATGAAGATACAAGAAGCCTATAGAACACCAAACAGACTAGTCCCCCCAAAAAAGTCCCCTCGCCACATAATAATTAAACAACTAAACGTATAGAATAAAGAGAGAATATTAAGAACCGCAAAGGAAAAAGGCCAAGTGACTTATAAAGGCAAACCCATAAGAATAACACCTGATTTCTCAGTGGAGACTTTGAAAGCCAGAAGGACCTGGACAGATGTAATGCAGACACTAAGAGACCATGGATGCCAGCCTAGATTAATATACCCAGCAAAACTTTCAATCATCATAGATGGAGCTAACTAGACATTCCAAGACAAAGTCAAATTTAAACAATACTTATCCACAAACCCAGCCCTACAGAAAGCACTAGAAGGAAAATTCCAACCTAAGGAAGTCAGATACACCCTCAAAAACACAGGCAATAGATAAAACCACAGCAGTAAACCCCAACGAAGAGAAGTACACACACATCACCACCAAAAAATAACAGGAATGAATAATCACTGGTCATTAATATCCCTCAATATCAATGGATTTAATTCACCTATAAAAAGACATAGTCTTACAAAATGGATATGAAAGCAGGAACCATCTTTCTGCTGCATACAAGAAACACATCTCAAATTCAAAGATAGACACTACCTAAAAATAAAAGGCTGGGAAAAGACTTTCCAATCAAATGGTCTTAAGAAACAAGCAGGTGTAACCATCCTAATATCCAGCAAAATAGACTTCAAACTAAAATCAATCAAAAGAGATCAAGAAGGGCATTACATACTCATCACAGGAAAGATCCGCCAAGATGAAGTCTCAATTCTGAACATTTATGCCCCAAACACAAGGGCACCCACATATGTAAAAGAAACATTACTAAAGCTTAAAGCACATATAAAACCCCACACATTAATAGTGGGAGACCTCAACACCCCACTTTCCCCACTGGACAGATCTCCCAAATCGAAACTTAAGAGAGAAAAAAAGGACTTAACTGATATCATGACTCAAATGGACTTAATCGATATCTACAGAACACTCTATCCTAACAAAAAAGAATATACCTTCTTCTCAGCACCCCATGGAACCTTCTCTAAAATCGACCACATACTTGGCCACAAAGCAAATCTCAACAGATACAAAACAATTGGAATAACCTCCTGTGTTCTATCAGACCACACTGGTTTAAAGTCAGATTTTAACAACAACAAAAACTACAGAAAACCTACAATCTCATGGAAACTGAATAATATTCAACTGAATCACCAATGGGTTAAGGAAGAAATAAAGGAAGAAATTAAAGACTTCCTAGAGATCAATGAAAATGAAGACACCACATATCCAAACCTATGGGACACTATGAAAGCAGTACTAATAGGGAAATTCATAGCACTAAATGCCCACATAAATAAATTGGAGAAATCTCACACTAGTGACTTAACAGCACACCTGAAAGCTCTAGAACAAGAAGCAAAGTCTCCCAGGAAAAATCGACACCAGGAAGTTATCAAAGTGAGAGCTGAAATCAATAAAATAGAACCAAAGAGAACAACACAAAAAATTAATGAAACAAAGAGTTGTTTCTTTGAGAAAATCAACAAGATAGACAAGCCCTTATCCAAACTAACCAAAAGACAGAGAGAGAACATCCAAATCAGCAAAATCAGAAATGAAAAGGGGACATAGCAACAGACATTGAGGAAATCCAGAGAATCATCAGGTCATACTTCAAAAACCTCTACTCCACAAAACTGGAAAACCTAAAAGAAATGGATAACTTTCTGGATAGGTACCACATACCTAAGTTAAATCAAGACCAGATAAACTATTTAAATAGTTCAATAACCCCTAACGAAATAGAAACAGTCATTAAAGTCTCCCAACCAAAAAAAGCCCAGGACCAGATGGTTTCAGTGCAGAATTCTACCAGATCTTCAAAGAAGAGTTAATACCAATACTCTCTAAATTGTTCCACACAATAGAAACAGAAGGAACATTACCAAACTCCTTCTATAAGGCTACAATTACCCTGATTCCTAAACCAAACAAGGATACAACAAAGAAAGAGAACTACAGACTGATCTCCCTCATGAACTTTGATGCAAAAATACTCAATAAAATACTGGCAAACAGACTCCAAGAACACATCAAAACAATTATCCACCATGATCAAGTAGGCTTCATTCCAGGGATGCAAGGGTGGTTCAACAAACAAAAGTCCGTCAATGTAATACACCATATAAACAAACACAAAGAAAAAAAAAACACATGATCATCTCACTAGATACAGAAAAAGGATTTGACAAAATCCAACACCCCTTCATGAAAAAGGTCTTGGAGTGATCAGGAATTCAGGAAACATACCTAAACATAATAAAGCAATTTACAGCAAGCCAACAGCCAACATCAAATTAAATGAAGAGAAACTCAAAGCAATTCCACTAAAATCAGGAACGAGGCAATGCTGTTCACTCTCCCCAAACTTATTCAATATAGTACTTGAAGTTCTAGGCAGAGCAATAAGACAACATAAGGAGATTAAGGGGATACAAATTGGAAAGGAAGAAGTCAAGCTTTCCCTATTTGCAGATGACATGATAGTATACTTGAGCGACCCCAAAGATTCCACCAAGGAACTGATACAGCTTATAAACACCTTCCACAACATAGCAGGGTACAAGATCAACTCAAAAAAATCAGTAGCCCTCCTATATCCAATGGACAAAGAAGCTGAGAAGGAAATCAGAGATATCTCACCCTTTACAATAGCCACAAATGACATAAAATACCTTGGGGTAACACTAACCAAGCAAGTGAAGGACCTATATGACAAGAACTTTAAGTCCCTGAAAAAAGAAATTGAAGATGTCAGAAAATGGAAAGATCTCCCATGCTCATGGATAGACAGGACTAGCATAGTAAAAATGGCAATCTTACCAAAAGCAATCTACAGATTCAATGCAATCCCCATCAAAATACCAACACAATTCTTCACAGACCTGGAAAGAATAATACTCAACTTCATATGGAAAAACTAAAAACCCAGGAGAGCCAAAAGAATCCTGTATAATAAAACAGCCTCTGGAGGCATCATGATCCCTGACTTCAAGCTCTACTATAGAACTACAGTAATAAAAACAGCTTGGTACTGGCATAAAAACTGACATGTGGACCAATGGAATCAAGTTGAAGACCATGACATTAATCCGCACACCTATGAACATAAAATTTTTGACAAAGAAGCCAAAAGTTCACAATGGAAAAAAGAAAGCATCTTCAACAAATGGTGCTGGCATAACTGGATATCAACATGTAGAGGGCTGCAAATAGATTCATATCTATCACCGTGCACAAAACTTAAGTCCAAGTGGATCAAGGACCTCAACATAAATCCAGCTACTCTGAACCTGCTAGAAGAGAAAGTAGGAAGTAGTCTTGAATGCATTGGCATAGGAGATCACTTCCTAAATATAACACCAGTAGCACAGACACTGAGAGAAACAATCAATCAGTGGGACCTCTTGAAACTGAGAAGCTTTTGTAGAACAAAGGATACGGTCAACAAGGCAAAGCGACAGCCTACAGAATGGGAAAAGATCTTCACCAACCCCACATCTGACAGAGGACTGATATCCAGAATATATAAGGAACTCAAGAAATTAGACATCAAAATGCCCAACAGTCCAATTAAGAAATGGGCTATAGAACTAAACAGAGACTTCTCAACAGAGGAAACTCAAATTGCTGAAATTCATTTAAGGAATTGCTCCACATCCCTAATCATCAGGGAAATGCAAACCAAAATGAATCTGAGATACAACCTTTAGCCTGTCAGAATGGCTAAGATCAAAAACACTGGACACACCTTATGCTGGAGAGGATGTGGAGCTAGGGGAACTCTCCTCCACTGCTGGTGGGAATACAAGCTTGTACAACCACTTTGGAAATCAATATGGTGCTTTCTTAGAAAATTGGGAATCAATCTCCCCCAAGATCCAGCTATACCACTCTTGGGTATATACCCAAGGAATGCGCAATCATACCACAAGAGCATTTGCTCAGCTATGTTCATATCAGCATTGTTTGTAATAGTCAAAACCTGGAAACAACCTAGATGCCCTTCAGATGAAGAATGGATAAATAAAATGTGGTACATATACACAATGGAATACTACTCAGCAGAGAAAAACAATGACATCATGAGGTTTGCACGCAAATGGATAGATCTAGAAAAAAATCATCCTGAGTGGGGTAACCCAGACTCAGAATGACAAACATGGTATGTACTCACTCATAGGACGATACTAGATGTGGAACAAGGATGATTGGACTGCTACTCACATCACCAGGGAGGCTACCTGGAAAACAGGACCCCAAGAAAGACACGAGGATCACCCAGTTACGGAGAAATGGATGAGATCTACATGAACAGCCTGGACATGAGGGGGTTATTGAAGGGCGAGGGTGGAGGAAAAGAGAGCTTGGGGGAGTGGGAGATCTCAGCTGGATCAACAACAGAGAGGGAGAACAGGTAATAGGAGACCATAGTAAATGAAGACCACATGAGAATAGGAAGAAGCAAAGTGCTAGAGAGGCCCACAGAGATCCACAAGATACCCCCACAATAGATTGCTGGCAATGGTTGAGAGACAGCCCGAACTTATCTACCCTGGTGATGGGATGGCCAAACATCCTAATTGTCATGCTAGAAAACCCATCCAATGACTGAGGGAACTGGATGCAGAGGTCCACGGCTAGGCCCCAGGTGGAGCTCTGGGAGTCCAATTAATGAGAAAGAGGAGGGTTTATATGAGCAAGAATTGTTGAGATCAAGGTTGGATAAAGCACAGGGACAGATAGCCAAACAAATGGAAACACATGAACTATGAACCAATGGCTGAGGGGCCCCCAACTAGATCAGGCACTCCGAATGGGTGAGATAGTCGATTGGCTTGATCTGTTTGGGAGGCATCCAGGCAGTGGGACCGGGTCCTGTGCTCATTGCATGAGTTGGCTGTTTGAAACCTGGGGCTTATACAGGGTCACTTGGCTCGGCCTGGGAGGAGAGGACTGGACCTGCCTGGACTGAGTCTACCAGGTTGATCTCAGTCCGTCTGCGGGGGAGGCTTTGCCCTGGAGGAGGTGGGAATGGGGGGTTGGGCTGGGGGGAAGGTGATGGGGGCTGGAGCAGGGAGAACAAGGGAATCCGTGTCTGATATGTAGAACTGAACTGTATTGCAAAATAAAAATAAAAATTAAAAAAAGAAATATTAAATGGAAAAAAAGATGTGTGCTACCATGCTTGGTTGTTCCCTAGTGTGTCCTTGAACACACAGAGACTCTGCTTGCCATGTGATTGAATTAAGTGCATGTGCTACCACTGCCTGACTTTTGTTTATGGCTGGCTATGTCCTCTGATCTTCAGGCAAACTTTATTTATTAACATACAAATAAAATATCACCACACATTGACATAGAAGCAATATTAAACAGAATCTGTAGGAAACCTCAGAGTCAGCAAGAGATATCCTAGGATCAAGTTCTCAACACAAAGGAAATTTATTTGACTCAGAGGTGAATGGTAAGTGAATAAGAGACAAAGACAGAATATAGAGGATGAGGGAGAAGGGAAAGGAACATGGGAGATGGGTTACAGGTATTTGGCTGAAATATAAAGAACTTCCTCTGGATAGAGAGGAGACAGATTTGCCCTTTAGGAAAATGGCAGTTCGTAAAGGTAAAAAGGGAATCCCATATTACAATGAAGTGTTTAATTGGATAGTCATGTCTATTAGGACAGCCACAGTGGGTGTTGCTATCCTGACTTCAATACTTTGATAGCCAGCCCCAGGAGGAGGTAGTGGCTAAATAAGGGAACAGACCTTGGTAGCTAGCTTTAAGTATGTAATTGCAGCCTGTTGGTGGATTCTCATGTCTTTAATCCTAGCACAAGGGAAACAGAGGCAGGCAGAATTCTGAGTTCAAGGTCAGCCAAATCTACAAAGCTAGTTCCAGGATAGCCAGAGCTACACGAAAAAACCCTGTCTCAAAAAAAAAAGTAAGTGTCTTAGGTAGTATTTCTGTTGCTGTGAGGGGAAACCCCGACCTTGGCAACTCTTATAAAGAAAAGCATTTAATTGGGTGTCTTATAATTCAGAGGTTTAGTTCATTATCATCATGCTTGGTCATGGTGGCATGCAAGACCTGGTGCTGTAGAAGTACCTTAGAATTATACATATTTGATCCATAGGGAACAGTAATAAACTGACTCAATGGGTGTGGCTTGAGTGTCTGAGAGTTCAAATTCTTCCTTCAGAGTGACACACTTTCTCCAAAAAGACCACCCCTTCTCCAACAAGACAACATCTACTAATAAGACCACTCCTCATAATCTTATGGGGTCAAATCACATTCAAACTTCATCAGTAATCTAATGGTTTTTAGAAAGGCAAAGGGAAAAGGGAAGAAGAGTAGGGCTTGATAAAGACATGTTGCCCACTCTCCATCTACCTAAAGTCCCTTCAGAATCATTAAGTATTTTTTTGTGTGTGTGTCTTTGTGTATATGTACAGATTTATATGTGTGTATACATATAGAATAATAAAAGAGCTCATGAATAAGAGTGTGATTCAGTTTATATGGGGTAAGTAGGAGGATGAAATGATAGAAGAAAGTTATATAATTTTGATGTCTGAAAATGCAAAAATAATTAAATATATTAAATAAATGCCCCCTTAGTTGAGTCTTCATCTGGCAGGAAGGACTCTGTACTCCTGAGGATTGTTCATAAGAAACAGTAACCTTATCACTTAAGGTAGAAACCTCTGTATATTTTGAGAATTGAAAAGCCCTCCATCCTGATTCCATCACCCTTGGGAAGAGACAAGTACATTCCTCCTACCCTAATTTCTATTTATGTGAGACTGAGATGCTGCGAGTGTCCTCCAGTGTGAAGAAGATACTGATATAACACCGTGAGCAACTCCACACAAGGACATTCAAGCAAGAGTGATAACAAAGACTGTTTGTTTGGAGGAATAGGACCCCAGTCATAAGCTGTAATCTCTAACCTGGCAAGATAAGGAAACTTGATTACAGTTGCTCTGAATAAGTGGATAATTGAAGAGTCATGATGTGCTTCTAGATTTTAAGTCTTCATTTAAAGACACACATAATTAGTTAATTTATTTAAGGGACTGAAAGTTGGCTCAGTTGTGAAGAGAATGTACTGCTCTTACAGAAGCCCTGAGTTTGGTCCCCAGCACTCATGTCAGGTGTCCCACAGCTGGCTGTAGCTAACTACAGAGACATTGGATGCCTCTCACATGCACCTGCAATTATGCACACATAACCACTCATCTCACATACATACACATAATGAAAGAAATAATAAAATATTTTTGCTTAAGTGCTGTTGTATTTATCATTATAAATACAGATTACTCTTATATGTTTTTACATTTAAAACAATTTCACTAGACTTTGTTTAATTACTTCAGTAAATATTGTATGTATGAGTGCATGGAGGTCAGAAGAAAACTTCTAGGAGTTGGTTACCTCTTCCTGCTACAAGGAATTTAATTGATGTGGCATATTATTGGCCATAAGTGTTCTTTAGAGACTTTCATTTCATTGCATAGGATGACAGGGAATAGAAGAGAAAAACAATCCATCTGCCATTTGAATGGAGCTAACTCTAAAAAAATAATCATTTGACTAATAAGAGCTGTGTAGGTTTCAACAACATTTAGAAAATTGTGACAAGTTGCTTTCATAAAAAATGTAATCTTATATTTGTGACATTATTAAATGGGTGAAGTATAGAAAAATATTGAACACAGGACTGACTCTGTATTTTCCACATCAGGTGCCATCTCTTATTTATACTTTTCTAGACTTCAAATTGCATTAATAGTTTGAAAAATGGATCTCTGGATATTGCTTAAAGTTTTCTGTCTCATACTAAATAGTTTCTGATAATTTTACAAGTAATTATTCTTGTCTCCATTAATCTTACAGAGGACTTTCATTTGGTTCCTAGCACCCACATGACAGATTTCAGTGGCTCTGATGCCCTGATCTGTTCTCCATTGACTCCTGCACATACATGGTGCCTTAAACTTTTGTAGAGATACATAAACACATTCAAATTTTATAAATAAATATTATTAAAGACTCATAATTGTAATTCCATCTACCTGTAATTTTAGAGGAGATAATCACACTAGGAAAGACCTTTTGTAGAATCCCTTCACACTGTACTTTGATTAGCAAACTGTTTATCTGAGAAAATAACACATGACATGAATTTTCAATGAGTCAAAGCTGTATGTCATAGCAAAGGGTGTTACTTGAAGATATGCTGTTATTGATCACATTCCTATAAAAATGAACATAGGCACCGGGTGGTGGTGGTGCACGCCTTTAATCCTAGCACTCGGGAGGCAGAGGCAGGCGGATCTCTGTGAGTTTGAGGCCACCCTGGTCTCCAAAGCAAGTTCCAGGAAAGACGCAAAGCTACACAGAGAAACCCTGTCTTGAAAAACCAAAAAAAAAAAAAATGAATATAGGCAAGTGATGTATTTGATTTGTAGAGAGGACTCTTAAACTCTTTAAACATCTCCATGTGGGTTAGAGAGGATGAACATTGGGAAGAATTTATTAAGCAGCAAACACTCACTTGTCTCATTAGAAACTTCATTTTCTGGGCAGGGGCTGCAATCAAAACAGCAGACTGTCATTCCCTCCTGCCAGAATTTTCTGAATCCAGGACCACAATCAGCACTGCACACAGAGGGTGGCATCTGAGGAAAATTAGACACATGCTGTTATCAGTAGTTTTTCCTATTTCCTCCATATCTATATTTGATGAACCTGGTGAAATAAGCTTATTCTATATACAGCAAATGAATGAACATATTTTATGTACACAACAAGCTTATTTTATATACATCAAATGAGTGACCACATTTCACTTAGTATATTATATAAGGTCATTTATATGAATGTGTAGAAGCATTAATATAAAGTTGGATAGCTTCACATTGCTAGAAAATTAGAAAGAAGAATAGGTTGTTTGTTGTGGGCAAACACTATGGTGCTTGCAAACTGGTTTTTCTCGTTAATTTTTGTCAACTTACCACAAAGTACATTAAAAAGTTAGTGGGAACCTGATCTAAAAGAATCCTCTTCATTGAACTAGCCTGTCAATCTACCTGTAATACATTTTATTAATTAGTACTAGATTTAGGAGTGCTCAGCCCACTGTGGGCATTGTTATCCCTAGGCAGGGCTGTATGAGAAATCAAGCAGAGCAAACCACTAAGTAGTGGTTTTTCCCCTAAGGGTCTATGCTTTATAGAAGCCAGAATCTTGACTTGTCCTCCCTTAATTGTAACCCATGAGCCTAATCAACCACGCCTCTTCATTTTGTGTATAGTCAGTGTTTCATCACAATAATAGCATTGCAATCTAGAACTAGTGGACATATGAAACTGGGGAAGTAACTCCTCATATCTCAGATAACATACATGAACTCCAATAAAATAACACTGCAAAGCATAAAAGAGGGTATAAGAAAGAAAAAAAAAACAGATAAATGGCAGAGCCTGGTACATTTGTATTGATAAAGTGCTGAGTTGACAAGAATTGAACTGAAAAGTTGTGCATTTCCTGAGGTGAAAATGCTTTACAAAGTTTTGGGGGAACCTGAATAAAAGTTAGCTTACTTAATGTTAATTAAAAGATTTCTTAAAGTTTAAAATAAAAAGTCTTTGTTCCATCAAAAACTTGCTTAGAGTGATCTGTATGGTGATTCAGAAATCTGCTGATTGTTGTGTCCTCAATTTGCATCCTTTCTTCAGTACTGCGTTCTGTGTTGAAACTGCAGTGTCTCCTATGCACTGGCTCTTTCATAGTCTCCACAATGGTTAACTATCAATGTTCCCTTTCTTTTGTAGTTTTCTTGAAAGAGGCTCTCACAATGTTGTTGGGAGACCTCAACTCCTGATATACACTAGATTGACATAGTTACCACAAAGATATGTTTTTCCTTCCTCCTGAATACTGGAATTAAAATATATCCTGTCAGCAGGCACATTTTTCCCTTCTTTTCTGTTTATCATGTTTACAATTTCTTTTTATACTTGCTAAGATATTAATAAGTTTTTTGAAGAAGAGTGAAGAATATGTATATACTTGTCCAATTTCTGCCCATGTATTTTTAGACAGGGTCTCTCACTGCAAACCTAGCTTGCTTGGACTTGCTATCAAGGCCAGACTGGACATAAACAGACAGGGATTTGCCTCTCTCTACCTGCCAAGAGTTTGGATTAAAGATATGAACCACCACATATATCTGGCCTCACTAATGAATTTAATGGATATTCTTTGAGCTTCTCCTCATATAGTAAAATGTTGACAATAGGATTGTCATAGGAAATCCTTTTAAATGTGACTGGTCTCCACAATAATTATTAATGAATAAAAAAGAAACCTTATCAAGATGTGTTCAGTCTCTTGCTTCAAATTTTTGTTTGTTTTAAATTTTAACTCAGAATAAATATTGAACTTTGTTAAGAGACTTTTCTGACCATATTTGGATGATCATAAATTTCTATTCTTGAGTCTATTTATATGCCACATGTACTATACTGATATGTATATGTTGAACCCGCATTGTATCCCTAGAATGAAGTTATCTTTGACACAAGGACAGATATTACTGCTGTGTTGTTGAGTTATATTACTCAGTGTTTACTTGAGAATTTTTCCAACCCATGTACATCAATGTGTTTAGTCTCTAGTTTTCTTTATTATGTTCCATTTCTTCAACATTCCCTGTCCCCATATTTACAGAATGGATTTCTGCATGTTTGTAAGTAAGGTGAGTTTCTGAAAGCAAAAATGACTGTTGGTTCTACAAATCAGTGTTGATATTTGTGTATTTTGATTAGAGAATGTGAAGATTAATATTTAAATGTTATTGAGAATTATTTACTAATTATTGCCTGTTATTGTTACTGCATTATTTGATATTTTTCTAAGAGTTGTTTTTCTGTCTGGGTTTCTAGTGCTGTCTTTATATTACTTGATCATTTGAATATATCCTACTTTTCCTTGTGTAGAAGTTCTTCTAGTGTTTCCATACCTCTGTAAGAATCATTATGAATTCCTATAATTTATGTTCACTGTTGAGCATTTTTCTGTCTCTGTACTAGCTAGGGTTCTCAGGAGTAAAAGAACTTAGAAAATAAATCTGTCTTTATATCTCTCTCTATATATGTATACATATGTAAAAATTATTAGAATGTCTTATATGCTGAGTTTTGCTATTACAACAATTGCTGCAAGGGAATGAAAAGCCCTAGATTCCAGAATCTTCTTAGTCCATGAGGCTGAAAGTCTCAGCTGATCTTTGTTATACCCTAGAATCTCAAATAAATAGTTTCTAATGCCAGTGAAATTATAGACTTGCTAGCAAGGTGAGAGCAAGTAGATAAACAGCAAAAAACTTCCTTTTCAATGTCCTTGTATTGACTTCCAACAGAGGGTATAGCCCTATATAAATATTGCCTTTCCAAAAATCAAATAATCTGAATTAATGTTATGTCTTCTCAAATTAAGTCCCAGAT
This sequence comes from Peromyscus californicus insignis, assembly GCF_007827085.1. Classification (NCBI taxonomy): domain Eukaryota; kingdom Metazoa; phylum Chordata; class Mammalia; order Rodentia; family Cricetidae; genus Peromyscus; species Peromyscus californicus. Next base: position 190,770,966 of record NW_026294562.1, read on the forward strand.
AAAAGATATGTTTTTCCCATCTTAAAAGATCACAATTTGGAGTCTATTCTCCTAGCTGATGTCCCTACCCTCTAGCCTTTAGGCCCAGGAATGCAACCTGTGCCCCTATACCCCAACCCATTGCAGTCCCAGTTGCAGGCCAGCAGGCAGGACTCCTGCAGGCAAGGCTTACTAACACCTCCTCTTCAGACAATGTAAACTATAAGCCCTACTCCAATGCCCAAACCCACCCATCCCCCAGGACCACAACTGCTCCCTGAAACACAGACTAAACCAGCTCCAATTGGACCACAAGCTCCAATTGGATCATGAATGCTATTAGGCCAAGTGTGGCTCCCTGAGACACAGAAATCATTAGCAATGATTGGAGCAAGAGATGTCAGTGTAAGAATATACTCAACAACATAAAGACCAATATGGTACCACCATACAGTTGTACATCAGCAAGACTGGAACACGCTAAAATAGAAGAAACAAAAGAAAATGACCTTAAAATGATTTTAAGATGATAGAGGCTTTTAAAGAGGAAATGAAAAATTCCCTTTAGGTATCGAGAAAAAGTGAAACAAAAAATTGGAAGAAATCAATAAATCCCTTAAAGAAAGACAAGGAAACCAAGAAAAAGCAATAAAACAGGTGAAGAAATAAGTGCAAGAATTGAAAACTGAAATAGAGGCAATAAAGAAGACATAAACTGAGGTAATGCTGGAAATTAAAATCTGAGGATGGGTACAGGAACTATAGATATAAGCATAACCAAAAGAATGCAAGAAGTGGAAGAGAGACTCTCTGGCACTGAAGATACAATAGAGGAAATAGATTCAGCAGTCAAAGAAAACATTAAAGACAACAAAGTCATAACACAAATCCTTCAGGAAATCTGGGAAACCATGAAAAGACCAAAACTAAGAATAATAGGGAAAGAAGGGGGAAAAGAATAACAGCTCAAAGGAACAAAGATATATTCAACAAAATCATAAAAGAAAACTTTCCCAACCAAAAGAATGAAATGCCTATAAAGATGCAAGAAGCTCAGAGAACACCAAATAGACACAACCCAAAAAAAGTCCCATTGCCACACAATAATCAAACCACCATACAGAATAGAGAAAAAAAATATTAAGAGCTGAAATGCAAAAAAAAAGTCAAGTAACATATAAAGACAAACCCATCAGAATAACACCCAAATCCTCAATGGAGACTCTGAAAGCTAGAGGTCCTGAACAGAAATTATGCAGACACAAAGAGACCATCAAAGCCATCACAGGTTATTATAACCAGCAAAGCTCTCAATTGCCATAGACCAAGTGAAAAAGGTATTCCATGACAAAACCAGATACAAAAAATACTTATCCACAAATCCAGCCCTACAGAAAGCACTAGAAGGAAAAATCGCACCTAAAAAATTTAGATTTACCCCAGAAAACACAGGAAGTAGATAATCCCACACCAACAAATCCCCAAAAAGGGGAAAACACAACACTACCTTCAAAAAATAACAGAAATTAATAATCACTGGTCATTAATATCCTTTAATATCAATGGACTCAATTTGCCTATAAAAAGATACAAGTTAACAGAATGGATATGAAAATAGGATCCATCCTTCTGCTGCATGCAACACACCACAACTTCAAAGACAGACACTATCTCAGAGTAGAACGCTGGGAAAAGCCCTTCCAGTCTAACGGATTAAGAAGTAAACTGGTGTAGCTATGCTAATATCTGAAAAAACAGATTTCAAACTGAAATTATTAAAAAGACTTTAAGAAGGACATTACATATTCATCACAGGAAAAATTCATCAATATGAGGTCTTAATTCTGAACATGTATGCCTCATATTCAAGGGCACCCACATATGTAAAAGAAGCATTACTAAAGCTTAAATTGCACATCAAGCCCCACACTTCAACACTGCAATATCCCCAATGGACAGGTCTGCCACACAGAAACTTAATGGAGAAATAATGGAACTAAGAGATGTTATGACTCAAATGGACTTAATAGACATTTACAGATCATTCAAACCAAACACAGAGAATGTGCCATCTTCTCAGCACCCTATGGAACCATCTCTAAGGATGTAACCACATACTCAGTCAAAAAGCAAATCTTAACATTTACAAAAATAAATGGAATAATCTCCTGTATTTTGTCAAAACACGATGTTTTAGTTAGAAATCAACAGCAACACAAGTTACAAAAAGCTTACAAACTCATAGAAACTGAATAATGCTCAACTGAATCACCACTGGGTCAAGGAAGAAATAAAGAAATTAAAGACTTCCTGGAATTCAATGGAAATGAAGGCACAACAAACCCAAACTTATGAAACACTATGAAAGCAGTACTAAGAGGAAAATTCATAAGTCTAAATGCCTACATAAAGAAGTTGGAGATATCCCACACTAGTGACTTAGCAGCATACTTAAAAACTATAGAAGAAAAAGAAAGAAACTCACCCAGGAGGAATAGATGCCAGGAACTAATCAAATTGAGGTCTGAAATCAATAAAATAGAAATAAAAAGAGCAGTACAAAGAATCAATCAAACAGAGAGTTGGTTCTTTGAGAAAATCAACAAGGTAGAAAAAACATTATCCAAACTACTAATAGACAGAGAATATCCAAATTAACAAAATAAGAAATGAAAAGGAAACATAACATCTGAGAATGAGGAAACACAGGGAATCTTCAAGTCGTGCTTCAAAAATCTGTACTCCACAAATTGGAAATTCTAAGAAAATTGAAAATTTTCTAGATAGGTAGCACATACCAAAATTAAATCAAAACCAGTTAAACAATTTAAATAGACCTATTACCCATAAGGAAATAGAAACAGTTATTAAAAGTTTCCCAACTAATATAATACCATGGTCAGATGGTTTCAGTGCAGAATTCTACCAAGATTTCAAAGAAGAGCTAATAATACTCCTCAAATTTTTCCACACAATAGAAACACAAGGAACACTGCCAAATTATTTCTAAGGGGCTACAGTTACCCTGACAGCCAAGTCACACAAAGATGCAAAAGAAAGAGAATTGCAGATCAATCTCCCACATGAACATTGATGCAAAAAGACTCAATAAAATACTGGTAAATCAAATCCAACAACATATCAAAAAATCATTTACCATGATAAAATAGACTTCATCCCAGAGATGCAAGGATTGTTCAACATATGAAAATCTATCAATGTAATCCATCATATAAACAAATTGAGAGAAAAAAACACATGATCATCTCATTAGATGCTAAAAAAAACTTGACAAAATCTAACATTCCTTCATTATAAAGTTGTTGGAGAAATCAGGAATACAAAAAATATACTTAAACATAATAAAGGCAATTTATAGCAAGCTGGTAGCAAACATCAAATTTAATGGACAGAACTCAGTGTGATGCCACTATATTCAGGAATAAGACAAGGCTGTACACTCTCCCCATATCTATTCAATATAGTACTCAAAGTCCTAGCTAGAGCAATAAGACAACAAAAGGATATGAAAGGCATATAAATTGGAAAGGAAGAAGTCAAACTTTATTTTCAAATGATATGATAGTCTACATAAGTGACCCCATGAATTCTACCAGAGAACTCCTACAACTGAGAAGTACCATCAGGAATGTGGCTGGATACAAATTTAATTTAAAAATACAGTAGCTCTCCTATACACAAATGATAAACAGGCTGAGAAAGGAATCAGAAAAACATTACACTTTACAATAGCCACAAATAATATAAAATGTTCTGAGGTAACTCTAACCAAACAAATGAAAGACCTGTACGAAAAGAATTTGAAGTCCTTGAAGAAGGAAATTGAAGAAGATATCAGAAAATAAAAAAGATCTCCCATGCTCATGGACAGGTATAATCAACATAATAAAAATGGAAATCTTTACAAAATAAATTTACATATTCAATTCAATTCCCACCAAAACCCCAACACAACTCTTCACAGACCATGATAGAACAATACTTAACTTCATATGGACAAACAGAAAACCTAACATAGCCAAAACAATCCTGTACAATACAGCAACTTCTGGAGGCATTATCATCCCTGACTTCAAGCTCTACTATAGACCTATAGTAATAAAATAAGCTTGATATTGGCATAAAAACCAACATGAGGACAAATGGAAATCAAATTGAGGATACTGACAATTGCCCACATACTCTGTGCACACCTGATATTTTACAAAGAAGCCTAAATTGTAGAAGGAAAAAAAAGAATTTTCAACAAATGATGCTGACATAACTGGATGTCAACATGTAGAAGAATGCAAACAAATCCGTATCTATCACAAAACTCAAATCAATGTGTATCAAAGACCTCAAATAAATCCAGCTACACTGAACCTGAAAAAGGGGAAAGTAGGAAGTAGCCTAGATTGCACTGGCACAGGAAACCACTTCTTTTTTTTTTTTTTATTTTTTATTTTTTTTTTAGGTTTTTCTTTTTTTTTTTAGGTTTTTCGAGACAGGGTTTCTCTGTGCAGCTTTGCGCCTTTCCTGGATCTCACGCTGTAGACCAGGCTGGCCTCGAACTCACAAAGATCCGCCTGCCTCTGCCTCCCAAGTGCTGGGATTAAAGGCGTGCGCCACCACCGCCCGGCTGGAAACCACTTCTTAAATATAACACCAGTAGCACAGACACTGAGAGCAACAATTAATGAATGGGACCTCCTGAAACTGAGAGACTTCTGTAAGGAATGGACAGGGTAAATCAGACAAATCAAGGACAGCCTACAGAATGGGAAAAGATCTACTCCAACCCCATATCTGAAAGAGGGCTGATCTCCAAAATATATAAAGAACTCAAGAAACTAGAAATGAAAATACCATACAAGCAACTTAAAAATGGGCTACATATCTAAACAGAATTCTCAACAAAATAATCTCAAATGACTGAAAGGTATTTGAAATTAAGACTTCAGACTTAAGAAATTTCTCAGCATCCTTAGTCATCAGGGAAATGCAAATCAAAATGCCTCTGAGATACCATCTTACAGCTGTCAGAATGACTAAGATCAAAAAACACTGAGGACACCTTATATTGGAGAGGATGTGGAAAAGGGAGAACATTGCTTCACTGCTGGTGGGAGTGCTAATTTGTACAGCCATTCCAAAAATCAGTATGGAAACTTCTCAGAAAACTGAGAATCAGTCTACCTCAAGACCCAACTATATCACTCTTGGGCATATACCCAATGGATAATCAATCATACCACAAAGACACTTGCTCAACTATGTTCATATCAGCATTATTCATAATAGCCAGAACCTGGAAACAATGTAGATGCACCTCAACTGATGAATGGATAAAGAAAATGTGGTACATATACACAATAGAGTATTACTCAGCAGTAAAAGCAACGACATCATGAAATTTGTAAATAAATAGATTGAAGTAGAAAATATCATCTTCTGTTTGAGTGAGGTAACGTAGACTCAGAAACACAAACATGGTATGTATTCACTCATAAGTGGATACTAGATGCACAGCAGAGGATAATCAGACTACAACCCACATCTCCATTGAAGCAAAGACACAAGGCACAGAAGAATCACTTTGGGAAGGGGAAACAGAGATCTCCAGGAGTGGAGCGGAGATATGGAGGGGCAATTGAGAGGTGAAGATGGAGGATGTGAGCATGAGGGAACAGGGTGATCTAGCTGGGGGAGTGATGGAATGGGAAAGCAATGAAAGTGATATCCTGATAGAGGGAGATTTTATAGGGTAAGGGAGAAACCTGGTGCTAGGGAAATTCCCAGGAATCCACAAGGATATCCCAAGATTAGACAACTAGCAATAGTGGTTAGGGTTCCTGAACTGACTTATCCTGTTAATTAGATTGGTGAATACCCTAACTGTCATAATAGAGCCTTCATCCAGTAACTGTTAGAAGTAAATGCAGAGATACACAACCAAGCACCAGGTCGAGCTCTGGGAGTCCAGCTGAAGAGAGGGAAGAGGAATTATATGAACAATGGGGGTCAAGGTCACAATGGGGAAATCTACAGAGACAACTCAACCAAGCACATAGGAACTCAGGAACTTTAGACCAACAGCTGTGGAATCTGCCTGGGCCTGGACAAGACCCTCTGCATATGGGAGACATTTGTGGAGCTGGATCTGTTTGAGGAACCCCTGGCAGTGTGATCAGGATATATCTCTGGTGCATGAGCTGGCCTTTTAAATCCTATTACCTATGGTTGGACACCTTGCTCACACTTGAGGTAGGGATTAGGGGCTTGGTTCTACCTCTACTGAATGTACCAGGCTTTGCTGTCCCACCATGGGAGAACTTACTTTTTTAGAGGAGGGGATGAAGGGTTGGTAAGGGAGAGGGTTAGCATGGATGGGGGATGCAAGAGCAGGGATGAGAGAGGGATCTGTGTTTGGTATGTAAAATGAATAAAATTTTTGTTTTAAATTAAAAAAAATTAGCCAGGCGGTGGTGGTGCACCCCTTTAATCCCAGCACTTGGGAGACAGAGCCAGGCAGATCTCTGTGAGTTCGAGGCCAGCCTGGTCTACAGAGCGAGATCCAGGAAAGGTGCAAAGCTACACAGAGAAACCCTGTCTCAAAAAACGGGAAAAAAAAGATATAAAAAAATAAGAGATGATCTTAATTACTGGCTTGTCTTCCTTTTCTTTCCTTCTTTCTGCCCGTGTCTTTATTTTTTGTATTGCTTTTGGAGACAAGGATTCTCTTTGTAGCCCTGGTTATTGTTGAACTCAATCTGTAATAAAAAATAATGATTTGCATATGTGTAATTTTCTCCTCATTTGCAATTAGCCTCAGTTTTTCAGCACTGGTGTCAGGGGTTCATCAGAAAAGAGGAAAATCATTGTGTAGTACTCAGAATGCCAAGAGAATTTCACTTTACTGGAAATAATATTAAACAGTGCTAACAATCATTTTTATAATTATATTAAAAGACAGAAACAGGTTCTAGTATGATAAATATTCAATGTGTTCATGTCTGTTATCTTCAAAGAATTAATAAAACAACATATCAAAAAGTGAAAAAGAGAGTCATACTAAAGGAGGCTAAAGAATGGTCCCTAATGTGACAATCTATTTCATTTCACTAAGTTACAAGGAAGCACAAACAGAAATGCTGTGTAATGGAAATCAGAACAATTAGGTCAGACCCACCTCTCTACTTCCTGTGGCCCACTCTATAATGTCTTCATATAAATATAGCTGTTGACCATGTGGAAAATATGGGCTAAACTTTCCAATCTTCACCTTAAGTCCAAGACCATTTGGGAAATTCCAAATCTGGAAAATGTCATACTCTGCCTGCAGCTTTTCTTTCTGTATTGTTATCACTTCTTCCCCAACAGTATATGTGAAGTGGGTCTTCCTAAGAATGGAGTGCAGCTGAAAGAGAGTCAACATTCTATAGTGTGTGTGTCCTTCCTTGAAGTATTTATGCAATTATGATTTCATCATAAATACAACTTTATTGAAGGTGCACAGTTGAGAAATCATAATGAAAGCAAGTGGATTAATAAAATTATCATAATATTCCTAGAATTGCAGTTCTCTCAGTGGAAACTACCAAACAGAAATGAATACATACATGCAGACACCAAACATAAATATTAAATATACAGACACACATATGCACACTCATACAGATACAGAGATACATATATAATACAGCCACATACTACTTACTCACACATACATGTATAAGCCAAGACACACATGTGAATGTACGGACACACAAAATCACACTTATGTACCCAAACAGTCACACAGAAAAAGAAACCTACAAAAAACATACACAGGCATACACACACACACACACACACACACACACACACACACACACACTCACGATTTCATAGATATATACACATACAAATGCACAGGGAGACATTGATGCAGACAAATTTATGCTCAAATCCAAAGTCAGACAGCCACACACACAAATATACACAAATACACTGAAACACAGATATACATATGCACAATCAAATCAAAAAATACACACAAATAACACACATGGGCACATGTAGACATACACACTGACAAATACACACAGGGAGAGCCATACAGAAACACACACCTACAGGAAAAACATTCATGTAGACAAATTAACGCTAAGTTCTACAAACAGACAGATATACAGATAGACAGAAACATATATAAACACATCAACACAGATATACACCCAGATACACAGAAACAAACACAAAAAAATCCATAAACAATTATAGACATCCATCCACACATATGAATACACATGCATGTACTGAACAGAATCATATCATTATTTTCTGTGTGTTTTCCAATGCCTAGATTTGGGGCAGAATCAGCTAATAACACTGTAGAAAAACGATCCCCTACACTGATTACCACTTATTTGACGACTAACAAACAAAAGCTTATCTTCCCATCGGGGAGAGGATTAATGAGGAAGGACTCCTATGTTTCCAGTATTAGAACAGGGGTGATGATATTCAGGTGCTCTGTAAGAAAATCACTGATTTACCTTGATAAGTTCTGTGTCCTACTGTACTACCTTTGCAACTGAGATTTATACCAACCTTTAGATTTACTCTCTCAGGATCAAAAATATTCAGAAAGCTTATATTTAGCAAAATATTTCCTAATCAACTAGAATGTGGCACCAGAGAGACTATGAAAGACTCTGACATTGATGACACCAAATATCATCCAATAGAAGAAACACTACCTTCAAACAATTATATTGATGTTCTTTCACTTTATCCACTGTGTGAAGAAGCTTCTCCTGGAAGAATTGGGCCACAATATGCACAGCATCATATATATCATAATTGCCATCATTAAAAGCCATGTCAAAAGTCTGTAATCCTAGCCATTCCAATGAGGCATTGGATGAGCAATTCTTCAGTGTCTTACAGTTAGAAGCTGAGACTTCACAGTTAAAGTTCATCCATGCCAGTCTTGCCAAGTATTCATTTGGGGTGAGAGGGCTCAATGTCTGGAGGAAATTTTTAAAACCAGAAATCTCAGCATGATGGTGTGCAAAAGTTAGAGTCTTTTGAGATGAGTCAAGTGTAAAGTCTCTCTTACTTGTAGAGACATCCCACTGTGAGGTAGTGACCCATATTTTTTGTATGCCTAGAGACTCCCACATTCTATAGCTCAAAGCTAGAGTGCTGTCTGTTTCACCATAAATGATAACAACATTTGAGGATGATGTCATGATTTGCTTATAATATGTTTCAGCTCTTGACACATATAAATGCATGTTGACTGGAATCATGTTCACAAAGGCAAAGCAGACTGTATTTTCTTCCATCTCTCTTCTCAAATATGAGAGAAACTGGATACCATGATCATTGTCTGAGATGGTCAGCCCAATCCAGTTCCAGCTAAAGTGAATCATGAGAGAAATCATGGCCTGGGCTAGAGATGTGTCCTTGGGGGCCATCTGATACAAATAAGGAAATTGTTCATGATCACTGAGGATGGGATGGAAAGGTCCGAAGGTAAGCTGAACGACCTGGAACACAGGGAAAACCATGAGGTACCATGCATTAAAATAAGTTGTTTAACACACTTTTCTGCAAAGAGATCTTAAATACCCCCTTACCTGTCATTTATTCCCTTATCTATACTTTAAAAAGAGAAATATGAAAGGCCCATAAATCTCTGAATAGTACCCTTGAACTATGTAGTTTTACATAAGTGTTAGGTCAGTTTGTCCCTCACACTCTTCTCTGCATCTTGGAATGGCACCAATAGAGACAGGATTTCTTGCAAAACTATCACACAAAATCTCACCTGCTGAGAATGGTAGAGGTCCATTGCTTTCCCAACTACTAAAGATTCTGCCAAGTTTGGTCCTGAAAGCACCACTGAACATATGTCCAGATTTATACAGTCATAATTAGGTGCATTATAATGGTGTTTTACAGAAGATTGAATGATATCGTATGCTTTTGACATGAACTTACAATCACGTGCTAGAAATCCAAATGATAAAGACATATTTGGTAAAATATCAGGGTTCCTGTTGACTTGATCCACTGAAAAAGCTAAGGCCAGTGCAAACTGATTGTTGTCATTTCCTCCTCTGTAAAAGGTTACAGTGATTAATAGGGACAGAGATTTACAAATAATCATGTGTAATCAATACAAGATCTATCCTGTGCTGAATGGTATTCTCAAGCACCCCCAAAGACTGAAACACATTTTCTGTGTTTGGATGTTGGCATTATATAAGAAGATGGAAGCTTACAAAAACATTTAAAGGTTCATGAGACTATAGTTTCTATAATTATATGAGCCATCAGCATCTTTCATAGAGAGCCTTTTTTTTTTTTTTCGAGACAGGTTTTCTCTGTAGCTTTGTGCCTTTCCTGGAACTCACTTGGTGGCCCAGGCTGGTCTCGAACTCACAGATATCTGCCTGGCTCTGCCTCCCGAGTGCTGGGATTAAAGGCGTGCGCCACCAGCGCCCGGCTCATAGAGAGCCTTTTGCATCTCTGGTTTTTGAGTGTTTTCTCAAAATGCCCAATGCTTTGATCAAAGAGTAAAGCTGATCATGATTTCATTTTTAAATTATTGAGAAATATAAAAAATACACATGATGTTTGAGCCATTGAGTTTATGGTATTTTCTTATGAAATTTACTGAATAGGGTAAGGCAGTCATGAATGTCAGATCTATGCACAATAATAGTCTTGGCAACATTTGGCTCTGTTAATTATAATTCTTTATAATCAGTAGGCAATATAGCTAACATATGTGATCCTAACCATCTTTGGCTTTTTTCTTTCTGGTTTACCTATTGTGGCCATAAAATCTTTTTTAAGGATTTATTTTTAAATAAAATCAAATACCAGAGATGTATTTGGTAAAGATGTATGTCTGTTTTCACCTGTAAATATGGATAGTATTAATGCTCAGTTAGTCCATAATTAGGGAATGGATTCCAATTTCAGACTAAACTGACCTCAAATGCACAGGGATACACTTCCTTTAGGTCATGAGTGCAGAGATTAAGGGCATGTACTACCTCTTTAGTATGGTTCACTTATTTTATGTTTACACTGGCATGTCACATTTTTTTTTTGGTTTTTTGAGACAGGGTTCCTCTGTGTAGCTTTGCACCTTTCCTGGAACTCACTTGGTAGCCCAGGCTGGCCTCGAACTCACAGAGATCCGCCTGGCTCTGCCTCCCGAGTGCTGGGATTAAAGGCGTGCACCACCACCGCCCGGCGGCATGTCACATATTTATATTGGGTTTATCTGACAAGATAATTTTTCTTGTAGAAAACATTGTTTGAATACCTTCTCAGTTACATTAACACAAGAATAGCATCCTACTGAAATTTGTATGTGCCAGTATTACATGTTGGTAAAATAGAAGAGTCTAAAATGTAAAATGTATGAAAAAAGTTTATGGAGTTTTATGTAAAAAAAAAAATGGGTGGCAGGTCAGTTGGAAGAGAATGATACCAGTTTGTTTTTATGTCTATGGGATGAATAATAATTTCTCTTTTTTCCTAGTCATTTCATGTCATCTAACTAATAAAGATCAAGTATACACAAAATCAAAATATAGTCTTTGCAATTGATAAAATAAGCAGATATAATGAATAAAATTAAAGGAAAACAAAGGTGGTGAATGTGATGTGTCAGAGAATAAACAGATTAGACATATATAGAGAGGAGAAACACGCTTCTTAAATAACAGTAAATGTGAGCTAGTAGGCAACACCTCTATCCCTATTAAAAATTGTTGCCAATTATCATGTTACAACTGTCTCTCAGGAAAGTGACTACTGAAGTAAGCAGTCACCAGTTTTAGGGACAGCCACAGTTCTCAAAGAATGCAAACATATCATTTACAGTCCATACAATCCTTCTTTGCTCTAAAGAAAGTGAATAAATGGACTTTGAAATTAAAGGCCAGTGATTATTCATGCATACAGTAAAGTGTGGAGAAACGGGAACACATATGATGTTCAAAGTGGACAGGTTTCCTACTTCCATCCTTGATGTATCTTTAGAAGGCACAGTATGACTACATGAAGGTTCTGAGAGAGTAAATGAATATCTATGTGAAAATTTTCTGCAGCTAGTGTGCCAAAAATATCGTTTTCTCTAGCAATGTGTTAAAAACTACCCATTGATGGCATGTCCATCGGCTGACTCTACTCTATGGCCATTTGTTTGTACCCACTTAGGGTGACATTCATTGAATTGGAATGGAGTTCTTTTTGATGAGAAATCACCAGATATTGTGATATCAAAACTGTGAAGAGTCAGACCATATGTGATACGACAATGTATGGAGTCCTTTCTTTACTCAGCTTCCAGGCTTGGAAGTTAGAGGGTAATTGGAAGAAAAACAAAACACTCTCTGGACAAATTAAAAGTAGAAAAATGGTATTGACTTTCTAAAAGAATTTGGAGATGTTTATTGATGTGCAGGTTGGAAGAACGAGGAAGAAGTTTCAAAGCATTGCTCTGATCCTCATCCTCTGACCCCTCATGAAATATCCATGATGACATTTATGTAGAAAGTATAAGGCACTTACCTTTCTTTGAAAGGTTGTATGGAGTGTGTTATGTTTGTTGGCCCATGTTCTGCACCAAATATGAAGGCACATGACTGAAATATTCCATCCTTGTCTTCACTCTGCTTCATTGTCCAAAAGCAACTAGGATGAATGGAACTTGACACATGAAGTGGAATGTTCAGGAGCAAGAAGAGTAAAATCAAAGTGAACATATTTTTCTGCTCTAACCCTGGGAAATTTGGATTGTGACATGCCATGCTGATCCGAATATCAAAGGGGCACCCAGATATCTCCACGTGCTTTTATTTCTGTGGCGAAATAAGAGACTACTTGTGTTTTCATGATTCATTTTCTTTTTTTGTGCAGTTGTTTCCTCACCCATTGAGAATACTTTGAAACTTCTTCCCTGGGGCTCTTCATCTGCTGTCCACAGTCTATGACATACAATTTGGATGATAAATATATAGGATGATAGTTCATCTAGTTTTATGACATCATTTATCTTTTTGGAAACTAAAGCCCCAGGGAAGATGACATTTTGGGAAAGTTTGGTCCCATGACTGCCTCAGCAATTTGTTAGTGTTAACTGCTTTAGAAATGATGTCAGTGTATTTTGTTAGATTATCCACAGTGAGACATGTATTAATGGTTCAGGAGGACTCAAAAATTAACAATTCACGGTTCCACACTGGGATTGTATCACAAAGTCCGTGTCATGGAAAAGCAGCTTTATGTTTAGAGTAACTGAGTTACACACAGCATTCAGAGTGGGGCCTGCTCTATACCAGTATCAGTTACAGAATATCTAACCAAAGCCTGTGATTCCCTTGTCTGGAAAACCAATAATCAGTCCAAATTATTGAATTTTCTGAGTCCTGCTGTTCCAAATCTATCCAGTTCATCAAAGAACCACAGTTCATTTAAAATTAAATGTTCTCCCTCTCTGTTCTTGATCCAGCTGGGATTTCCTGCTCCCCCAAGCTCTCTTTCCTTTGACCCTTGCCCTTCATTACCCCCACTCATGTCCATGCTGTTCATGTAGATCTCATCCATTTCTCCATCATTGGGTGATCCCCGTGTGTTTCTTGGGGTCCTGTTTTCCAGGTAGCCCAAGATGGTGATATGAGTAGCAGTCCAGTCATCCTTGTTCCACATCTAGTATCCTCCTATGAGTGAATACATACCATGTTTGTCTTTCTGAGTCTGGGTTACCTCACTCAGGATGATTTTTTTCTAGATCCATCCATTTGCCTGCAAACATCATGATGTCATCGTTTTTCTCTTCTGAGTAGTATTCCATTGTGTATATGTACCACATTTTATTTATCCATTCTTCAGTTGAAGGGAATCAAGGAATAGGAGACCATGATAAATGAAGACCACATGAGAATAGGAAGAAGCAAAGTGCTAGAGAGGCCCACAGAAATCCACAAGATACCCCCACAATAGACTGCTGGTAATGGTAGAGAGAAAGCCCGTACTGACCTACTCTGGTGATGGGATGGCCAAACACCCTAATTGTTGTGCTAGAAACCCCATCCAATGACTGAGGGAACTGGATGCAGAGATCCACTGCTAGGCCCCGGGTGGAGCTCCAGGAGTCCAATTAGTGAGAAAGAGGAGGGTTTATATGAGCGAGAATTGTTGAGATCAAGGTTGGATAAAGCACAGGGACAAATTGCCAAATAAATGGAAACACATGAACTATGAACCAATGGCTGAGGGGCCCCCAACTGGATCAGGCCCTCTGAATGGGTGAGATAGTCGATTGGTTGATCTGTTTGGGAGGCATCCAGGCAGTGGGACTGGGTCCTGTGCTCATTGCATGAGTTGGCTGCTTGAAACCTGGGGCTTATACAGGGACGTTTGGCTCGGCCTGGGAGGAGGGGACTGGACCTGCCTGGACTGAGTCTACCAGGTTGATCTCAGTCCTGGGGGAGGCTTTGCTCTAGAGGAGATGGGTATGGAGGGTGGGCTGGAGGGAACGGGAGGGTGGCGAGAGGGGAGAGAACAAGGGAATCTGGGGCTGATATGTAGAACTGAATTGTATTGTAAAATAAAAAAAAATTAAATTAAATTAAATGTTGATTTTTTTTAAATATTCAAAGAGCTCAGAAAGAACACCTGACCTGTATGCTTCATTTCATATACTATATAAATCCTATCATTCCTCCTCCCAACCAATCATTATTCACAAGAAGATAAGTTGAATATTTGATTTCTAAACCAAGATTCCCGTCCATGATTCAGTCCTCACAGATCAATACCACGTGTTGACCTATTTCTTCTTGTTTATCTGTGTTTTTCAATGTTGTTTTTGCTCATTTTATGATACATTAGTGGCTGAAAGAAGTCTTATTGGGTAGGTTAGAAGCAAGTAGAAACTGGAAAGTTACTCTGTGCTTTGTGTATAAATTCTTCTCATGCAATTTTCCTACTCATCTACTTTACTTGCATTCTGGAACCTGCACTGCCACTGTGATAATGTTTGACTGAGTATGGGATGAATAGCCTCACTCAGTTGATGTGGACTGCAGACAATGTAAGAAAAATATAGGGTAAGTCTCTGTTGTTTGTTGTGATTTAGTATTTGAGATGAGGCAAACAGGACTACTGTTCTCTTCTCAATCTTATTGCACATTCAATACTCAACATTTAAAAAGTCCATGACCCCTTGTTTTGTGACAAGCTAGGAACAAAATTCTTAGCCCCTTAAACAAATTAACCAATTACAGCTATCCATAAAAACATTGTTCTGAATAAAAATACTTTAAATCTTGGAAGCACATCATGCCTCTCTGCAATTATGCAAAGATTCAGAGCAATTACAATACGGTATCCTCCAATTACCATGGTGATGATAATAACTTATGGGTACTATTGCTCAATACAAAGATTCTGTGTTACCACTCGTTCTTAAAGGCTCTTGTGTTGTC
Source organism: Peromyscus californicus insignis (assembly GCF_007827085.1). Lineage (NCBI taxonomy): Eukaryota > Metazoa > Chordata > Mammalia > Rodentia > Cricetidae > Peromyscus > Peromyscus californicus. Next base: position 190,786,448 of record NW_026294562.1, read on the forward strand.
TTTCTCATGCTGTTTATAAGTATTTACTTCACCTTTGAGCACATTAACAGGGTCTGGGTCTCAATAAGTTGAAAGTTAGAGAAGGAAGAAGGTGCTCTATGCTCCCAACGGTGGTGGAATGAAGATGTAGAGATATTTTATTGTTAAGTATGTATAGAGTTTCCTACTTTCAGTGATAGGGTTACTGCTTCTTATGAAAAGGACTTGCAAGTTGCTGTCCCTAATTCCAGAGAAGGACACAACTAGTGCTGTGTTTATTTATTTTTCATTCTTTGCAATTCTCAAATATTGATATTATATTCATAAAAATTCTCTGACTTTCTTCCTCCTGCTTACACCCATAAAAACCCAATCACACTCAAATTCGTGAGTTTACACAAATGTAAACATATACAAATACATACAACTTACTGATTCCACTTAGAGTTGTTTTTATTTCAATGTATTTGGGCTGGCAAATTTGAATTAGAAAATATACCAGAGATCTGGTCCCAGTATAGAAACAGTCTTTATATCTCATAGAGGCAGCATTCCTAAAAGAGACAAAGACCTCAGGAGACACTGAATGCATGTGATCGGTGACTTTAAAATGCACTCAGCAAAACTACGGTTAATGAATATATCTTCTGTGAATTCACCAATGTAAATCATTTCATCATTGCCTCTAAAATACACTACAAAATCTGTGTTTCCTGAAAACACGACCAATGATCTATCTCATCAGTAACCTTAAACAGACATAAAATGATTCTTTGGTTTTGTTCCACATATAAATAATGAGAATTATGAAATGGGAGCATTGCTATGCAGCAGTATTATTCAATTACATTCTCAACAGCAAAATTCAAATATTTCAATGCTTCTTCAACACACTTAATTGAAATATCCTGAAAATATCAACGCTGAATCTGTACTAATCATACTTTCTTTCTTCATCAGTTGTGGATCATTGTGTGAAGTGTCCAGAGGACCAGTATGTCAACACAGAGCAGAACCAAAGCAATCATAAACTTATGATCTTGATGAACTATGAAGACCACCTAGAGATGGCTCTTGCCTTAATAGCCTTGTAGTTTCTATGCATTTACAGCTTTGTTTCTGGGGGTCTTTGTCAAGCACGATGACACCTCCAATGTGAAGGCCAACAACCAGAAACTAGTTACATCTTCTCTTCCTTATCTCACTCATTTTTGTTTCTTGTGCCCCTTGCTCTTCATTGGCCATCCCAACTCAGCTACATGCACCCTGCAGAAAATCACATTTGGAGTTGTAGTCACTGTGGATGTTTCCACTGTGTTGGCCAAAACTGTGACTGTGTTGATGGCTTTAATAATCACAGCCTCTGGAATAAGGATAAGGCCCTTTCTGGTTTCAAGGGCACCTAACTACGTCATTGCCATCTATACTCTGATCCAAGCTATTTTCTATGCAGTCTGGTGAGGAGCTTATCCTCCCTCTGTTGATATCAATACATATCTGAGTATGGCTACATCATCATTGTGTGTATCAAGTGCTCAGTCACTGGCTTCCACTGTGTCCTTGGATACATGGCCTGCCTGGCTATGGGGAGATTCACTGTGGTTTTCTTGTCCAGGAATCTGCTTAACACATTCAATGAAGCCAAGTTCTTGACATTAAGCATGCTATTGATTTGCAGTGTCTGGGTCAGTTTTCTCCCTGTGTACCATAGTACCAAGGGCGATGTCATTGTGGCTTTGGAGATTTTCTCCTTCTTGGCTTCCACTGAAGCCTGCTTGGATGCATCTTTATCCCCAAGTGATAACACAATTTTGTTAAGAAGAGACAGACATTTTCTTCAAATGATGAGGGAGAAATCATCTTCTGAACTTGTATTTAATGAATTCTCACTGGCAAATATATAGTTGGTACATAGACAAAAATATTGGATTACATTGCAAATTCTATCATTTTTAGAATGACCTCACTATTTTCTCTAATGATGTTGCTTAGCATATCATGTCTAGTACTGTTTCCTACATTGTCTCTTATAACCATACATTTCATAAGACCTAGCCATTGGTCAATAGTGCAGAGTGGAATACTCTTCTCTGCTCTAAAATGCAGAAGTGTTCAAAGTAAATTCAAACTTCTTATTTTAATATCTGAGTGAATGCTTGACTTTGATGCAGTTGAGGGGTGAGAGAAAAAGACAGGATATTTGTGAAAGTGTAAATTTTTTGTCAATGAGGGTAAAACAATATACCTCCTTGCAAGAGGATGGGAAGAGGAGTCCAACGCATCCTAGGAGTTAGAAGAGAAGAACTTAGAAGATAGTGGTATGTTTTGATAAACAGGTAGAAAGAACATTACAGTAGCTGAATTTATATTTCTGTAGTTAATATCACATTTTTTTTTGCAGAGGTCCTCATATGTATCCCCAACAAAATGCTCTTCACAACCACTTGCATCAATAACTTGAAAGGATCAGGTGGCTTCTTTGGGGCTTCAAGATTATCTGAACTCACATGTGCACATAACCACACATACACAAACACATAACCCAAGTTACCTATTATTTTTTGAAAATAGAAAAAATATTACAAAGACTCTACACTGAGATTCCACTTTTCAATAGGCTCTTAAGATGTCACTATTAGAAATAATCTACAGAGGAAGTATGAGATATGAGAAGAGATGACCAGGGCTCTCTTCATGCATATTCAAATTTAAATGTACTATAAAAGACACAATAAAGGAATTGATATGGGAAGAATAACTTGGCAAATTGATCTCTTGTACTGTGTATGAATTTTAGATGACTGTGACCATTAAAACTCTCTGAATTTCTCAAATTTCTATTTAAGGAAATCTCAAATTTCTATTTAAGGAAATCATGTGTCTTAATACAAATATTTTATAATAAGAACTACAAAAGACTTACTTCTGTAGTATAAATATACCTGGTCACAGTTTCTAATGGTTAGTTTTCTCATCTAAAAAAATATTTTACTTTCATTTCCTGTTTAAAGTTGTTTTCTAATATGCATGCTGTAACCACAGAGACCAGAATACAGCATTGCATCATAAGAACTGGCTTTATGATTATTAATAGCTGCCAACTGGGTTGCTGTTGATGAATTTCTAAATGCTCTTATTAAATAAAAACACAGAGCCAGAATTTGGAGTTAAAGCCTGAGAGAGACAGGCCACCAGCCAACCTCACCTCACCAACTCTGCACCTTCCAGAAAGAGCTTCTTCCTGTCTACTCATGCCTAATTGCCTTTCTGTTCTGTTCTCTCATTGGCTCTCTCAGTCCAGCTACATCACTTCATCTTCCTGCCAAGCTCTGTCACTTCCTGTCTGTCTGTACAGAGCTCCAGACCTCTATGGTGGGTCTTGGATTAAAGACATGTGTCACTATGCTTGGCTGTGTTCCCTAGTGTGGCTTTGAACTCACAGAGATTCAGACAGATCCCTGCCTCCCAAGAGATGGATTAAAGGTGTGTGCTACCGTTGCCTGACTTCTGTGTTTACTTATAATGGCTGACTTTTTCCTCTGATCTCCAAGCAAGCTTTATTTATTAAAGTACAAATAAAATATCACCACATTTCAGCACAAAAGATCACCACATTTCCCCTTTTTTTCTAATAAAAATTTAAAAAGTCATAACTAATATAAGAAAAACTATATACAATAAGTATAATAACTATATACATATGTGCAAGCAATAAATACATCAACAATGTCTAGTTAATTTGCATTGAACAAATTCAGAGAAAATATTCCTTTATCTATATAATCTTGGTGAGTCCAAATGTACTAATTGGACTCACCTAATTCACTTTATACCTATCTTCTTTTACTAACAGAAAACTATCTTATGATGTCTTTGAAAATTATACATTTTACAATCTTAGTGAGTTTATTTTCTGAAAATTCTTAACAAGGAAAACTGTGACTACAACTTGATAATCTTCAACTGACTCAGAGACCCAAGTAGGAAATAATATTACGTAGTAAAACAGGAAGTGTACACATGCAACTTTGGAAATATGAGAGTCTATTTGTTTTATATAGACAAGGCCAGAAATTACATAATCATCTCAACATGTGAAGAAAACACTTCTGGAAATCTTCAGTATCACTAAAATACTCAGTATAGAAGAAAAATATTAGAACAGCATGAAGGAACATATGACAAATGTATGTCAAGAATTTAAAAAAAATAGAAAAACTGAGAGTCTTTCCTTTGAAGCAACAAAGGATGAAAATACACATTCCCCTGGTATAAAAGTAGGCCTCTTTGTATTCTTCTAGAGTAACAAGTCAGCAGAAAAGAAAGGAAGTCAAATTATATTTATGGGCTAATGATTTTGTACTTGTACATGAGGCCCTAAATATTTTCTGTGAAAATTCTTCCATCTGATGATTGCTCTCTGGAAAATAGCATCATGAAATTCAGCACACAAAATTAATTACTCTTCCAGATAACAGAAAGGATCATACTGAGGAATGTATCAAGGAAGCAACTCCATTGTAGTAACCTCTAAAACATGAAATACCTGGGAAAAAACATCACCAAGGATGTTAAGTATCTTCATGGTGAACATCTTATAACACCAAGGAAAGAAACCGACAGTCACTGAAAGACAGAATCTATCTCACATGCTTCTGGATTGATAATTAATATTGTGCAAATAATACTTGCCTATATAGTGAATAATACGCTGATATTCTGCACAATGTTCATCAAAATTCCATCATAATATAAAAAAATGGGACTATGAAAAAAATCCTAAAATTCAAATAGAAAAACAGACTCTGGATGGACCAAGCAATGCACAACAAAAAGAACAAAGCTGGAGGTATCATCATATTTATATTCCATTACCCTCTATTGACATAGTCACAGAGGATCACCATACTGACACTACAGTATACAAATATTTCAGTGGGGTAGAAAACCCATAATTAGATTGCACAGCTATAGCTAGCTAGCTTAGTATTGACCTAGATTTAAAAAAAAACCAAGGGAAAAGACACAGCAGCTTAATAAATACTTTTTGGATCCTGGCAATAAAGTGTTAGTATATCTAAAAGAATGTAATTTCTGAAGAAGAAAAAAGTTAGCTCAGTTTAGAAAATGCACAGAAATAAGAGTTCTCAGAAGATGAAACACACATGGATGAGCAATACTTAATAATGTTCAACATCTTCAGCCACCATGAAAGTACAAATTAAAAATGTTTTGAAGATCAAATGGGGAGAGTGCTGGCAAGAAGGAAGACTGAGGAAATGTGTAGAAAGATGGCTAAAATTAAAGGCTTTTGAGGAGTATTGTGTCAACCTAATACAGTAGAAGCTTTCTAAATTATACACATGCCTGAAGGGGATCTAAATAAATTCACTAATAAGGGAGACAGAGACCCAACCGGCCATTTCATCACAAAATGAATTGGGTCATGTATAATTAAGTTTTTACCTAAAGGGATCCCACGGTAGTCACCAAAAAATCCAGGCTTTGGCCAGGATTGTAGGTTGTCCTCCAGAGACTGGTGTCAAGGACCAATTAATAAGACCTTCACAGCTTCACCTTCACAACAGATTAAACATGCAGAAGCTGATCTGGTGCCTCCATTGAGATTTCACCCAGTATTCTAGTATCTTTGATACTGAAATGTACTCTGGCCATTAACAAAAGAGAACTGTAAATGCTAACACATCAAAAAACCCTTTGATCTACAATGCTGTCCTGCCTGCAAGGTAACTAGGAAGGTTGCACAAATTTGTAAGAGTAAGCAAACAATACAACCAATATCTGATTTGAATGCATAAATACTCAACTTGGGTGAAAAAGAATCAGAGATTAGTTATCTCAGTTATACAGTAAAAACAAATGCTACAGTCCTTTAAAAGGCAATAAAATGTCTTGTAATTGTATTGTGTTATATTCTTAGATCAAAGCCTTGTTCAATCATTATCAGAAAATCTTGCTTTTGCAATAGACAGGAATAAATACAGAAATCAACAGCCAGATATTCTAGTGAGAAAAAGAAAACTAAATTTATAAGGGCTCTCTCCTTCACATATCTCCTTACAAGCCATAGAGAATAGCGTGGAAGCATATGTAGAAAGAAATATATATATATATATATATATATATATATATATATATATATATATATATATATAATTTTAGCATATATACATTATATAATTTATGTGAATGTATATATCAACATATGTGTGTGTATATATATATGTATAATTGTAAGATTTTTATGGAAACCCTGAATATACAAACACATGGGTCAGATTTCCATGACTTCTCTTGGGTTCTTTTCCTTCTGTATGCCCATTTTGACCAATTCGAATGTGTTCGATTATCTTTGTCTTAGTATATTTTTATTATTATCCCAAAGAACCCTGACTGTTTTCCAATGAGTGATAGAAATGGGGTGGTTCCAGATAGGAAGGGATGTGGGGAGGAGCTTGGAGGAGCAGAGGGAGGTGAAAACATAATCAGGGGACATTATGTGAGAGAAAATCTATTTTCAATGAATGGGAAGACAAAGAAAACAAGTGTTGCACTATAGTGCTATGGAAATTCAATTTAAAACATTAATTTAATTTCAATTATGTATCTATGTTTTTTGAGTGTGTTATTTTGTTCACATCTGTGTGTAGGTGTTCTCGGAAGCCAGCAGAGGGTATCTGAACCAATAGAGCTATTGTTAATAGTTGGCAGGGAACTGCAAGATGTGTGGATTGGTTAGTGAACCCATCTCCTCTGAAAAAGCCATACATGACTGTAAATGCTGAGATATCTCTCCATATTTCTCAATATTCTTTCTAGCTATTTAACAAAACATCTTTCTGTATTTTAAGTTTTATTCTTCTAACTCCCAGGATGCAACAGGATTCTCCTGTCTTCTTCTGCAAGGGGAAAATTAGTTTCATCATCTGGAAACATTCATTCAATCTACCACAAACTTTCTGTTTTCTCTTACATTCCATGTCACACATTCACTCATATATCTAAAGAATTATTTTTTTGCAAGTCTTACTTTGCATTAGAGATAGAAAAGAACACATCCCATATGTGTAGATGTAACCAACCATCTTATGAAATAAGAACCACAGAACCAATGCAAAGAAGAAAGCCAAGAGGTCAGAGCTAAGAGCTAAAACCTTACCCTTCCTCCTGCGGTGGTCCTACCTCTCCAAAAGAGAGCTACTTCCTGTGTTAAAGTCTTTATAAAGACTTTCAGCTCTGGCTTCTCATTGGTTGTAAACCCAACCACATGACTGCCTCATCACGGCCTGTCTGTACAGACCTCCAGGTCTTCCATGGTTGGGATTGAGACCATAGGCATGTGTCTCCAATGCTGGCTGTATCCCTGAACACACAGAGATCTACCTAGCTCTGCCTACCAAGTACTGAGATTAAAGGTGTGCGCCACCACCGCCCAGCTTTCCTATGGCTTGCTAATAGCTCTGACCCCTGGGAAACTGTATTTATTAAAATACAAGTAACATTTTAGTACAAAATAAAATATCACCATACATATGCACTAATATTAAAGAACCAGGTCTTGTAAAATAAGAGGCTGAGTGGAAGATTATAGGCCACAATGTACAGAAAAGTAGTATACATGGTAATTGTTGACATCATCTTTAGAAGAAACAATGAGAGTCACTAGCTAATGCATACATCTTGTATTGCATCAGAATAGGTGGTTCTGTATCAACACTAGAGTTATCAGTAACAATTTATGAAATGGGTGTTCAGGAAGATGTTTTCTCTCTTATCTTTTCAAGAGAATTTCTCTCCGGTTTAAACAAAATTATGTAGCACTTGGGGATAAAGATACATCCCAGCAGGCCTGCACTGGAGGCCAAGATGGAGAAGATCTCCACAGCAACCATGACCTTGCCCTTGGTGCTGTGGTAGACAGGGAGAAAGGTGACCCAGACACTGCAGAACAACAGCATGCTGAAGGTCAGCAACTTTGCTTCATTGAATTTGTCAGGGAGATTCCTGGCCAAGAAAGCCACAATGAAGCTACCTAAGGCAAGGGAGCCATGGTATCCCAAGACACAGTAAAATGCCATAACTGAGCCCTTGTTGCACACAATAATGATGTGGCCGTGCTCAGAGTGTGTATCAATGTCAATAGAGGGAGGAGAAACTTGAAGCCAAATTGCACAGACAATAATTTGGATGAGGGTACAGATGGCTATGATGTAGTTGGGTGCCCCTGAAACAAGAAAGTATCTCATCCTTCCAGGGGCTGTGACTATGAAGGCCAGCAGAACAGTCACTGTTTTGGCCAACACAGTGGAAACAGCTACAGTGAACACAACTCCAAATGTGATTTGCTGCAGGAAACAGGTAGCTGAATTGGGTTGGCCAATGAAGAGCAATGGGCACAAGAAACAAAACATGAGTGAGATGAGCAATATGTAACTAAGATTCCGGTTGTTGGCCTTCACAATGGGAGTGTCATGGTGTTTAACAAAGACCCCAAGAACAAGAACTGTGAATGCAGTGAAGAACAAGGCCATTGAGGCAAGAGCCATGCCCAAGGGATCTTCGTAGTTCAGAAAGATCACAGCTTTGTGAATGCACTGGTCCTGCTCTCTGTTCGCATACTGGTCCTCTGGACACCTCACACATTTATCCACATCTGATGGAGAAAGAAAAATATGATTAATGCAGCTTCAGTCACTTCTTGACATATTACAATTAAGTGTGTTGAAGAAGCATTGCAATATCTTCATTTGTTTCTGAGGATGTAATTGAAGTACATTGCTGCATACCAATGCTTCCATTTCAAAATACTCATTCATTATTTTATGAGGATTTAAATTAAACAATCATTATGTTGTCTATTTAACTGTGTTAATGATTCGATTTGCTATATTATCAGAAAGCACATGTCATTTCAGTACATTCTGAATGCTATGATGAAAAAACTTCAACTGGTGAATTGACAGAGAGTAAAATCATTAACCATTATTTTGCACAGTGTGTATTGTAAAGTCTTAGATTCCATGGTTGTAGTGCCTCCTGATGTCTTTCTGTCTGTTTTATGAATGCTGTTCTTGTAATTGATGGAGACTGTGTTTTCTATTTGAACATGTCCTATGGTACACTTTCTAGTATCAATTTACCAGCCCAAACCCATCAACATAGAGGAAATACTAAACAGAATCCGTAGGGACACTTGGCGTCTGCACATGACATGTCAAGACCAAGTTCTCAGCACAAAGTATATTTGTTTGCACCAGATGTCAATGGTCAGGAAATAGGAAGCAAAATCATGAGATAGAGAATGAAAGAGAAGGATAAAGCAACAAGAGAGTTGGGGAAGGGGTTTTTGGACAGGGAGGACAAAGAACTGCCTCTGAATAGAGAGGACAGAGATGTAGTTTTTAGGAAAAAGACAGTGTATAAAGGAAAAATGGGACCCCTATGTTATGATGAAGTGTTTAATTCTGATTGGATATATTAATTAGGAGATCCACAAGGGAGTTTTTGCTCACTGTACTTCAATATTTTAGTAGCTAGACCTTGATAGTCAGTCTCAGGAGGAGAAAGCACCAAATAAGGGAATAGACCCTGGTGGCTATCTTTAGGAATGTAGCCTCATTTCTGTTGCTATAAAGTGAACCATGACCACAGTTGCTATGGGCCAGAGGAATATATTATAAGAACTCAGCTGGTTATGGCAAAGCCACCACCTGAAGGGATCAATGAATTCCTTCAGAGGAAGCCAAATTCCAAGGAGCATTTGGTATTATTTGGCTTGTTATATATCAGCTGTCTTCTGTTATGAGAATCATGTGTGCTTTCAAAGTTTTCCCAATTGATTTTTTCCTAAGAATTGCTAACAGTGTGAACTGATCACTCTTTGTACATATACATTCAAGGTATCTGGAGAACATCCCCAGAAAAGGCTTCCTTCCCCCCAGCCCATCCATTTCTTCCCTTTCTGCACTAGAACCAGATATTCCCCCTTAACCACATTAAAGGACTAACAGGAACAACAGTCCAAACCACCACACAATAAGTCTCCTAAATTAAGGTCATTTCTACACGGAGACACCGCCTAGGTCTGGTGGATCTTAAGTAATAGCTTCACACAATTTAGCTCAGACCCTCCTTTTCTTACAGCCTTCCTAACTTTATAGACCTCTAATTCCTTACCTAATCACTTCTAGGAATATTTAGATAACCTTATGTGCTGACAGCTATGCACAGTCAGAACCCCAGTTGAAGCCTCCCTGTAATTGTCATCATTGGCAGCATCTGGCCAGGTCCATCCACAGATCAAGGAAATTACCTTATCAGAGATACCTCTGTACTCTCTAAGAACAGACTTAAGCATCCAGAGTAGCTGTTTGAGAAGGCCTGGCAGATGTGCCAAATAAGCTTTACTACCTGCTTTCCCAAATCTTACCTCTAGTTCCAGATCTCCCTTTAACTATCATCAGAGGCATCTAGCTGTACACAGGTTGCCTAGCAACTGATCACACTTTCCCGGACCCTGCAGAAAAAATGGCATATAGCTTGGACAGACAGGAGCCACAGGAAAAAAGGAAGTAGTTTTATTTTCTCCCATTGACCTAGTAACTTATAAATTCTTAACATTTTCTACCAATCAAGTTTAAGATTATAGTTGAGCACATAAGATCCCTCTTCTTAGATATTGTCTAAACTTAGCCTTTAGTTAATTCATTTCCCCATTAGTCACTTCCCTTTTGGGTTGCAAATGATAATTAACAATTTCTGCCCAACTATATGATTCTTATCACCCCTCCATTTGACCCTTGAAGCCTGGAAGCCAAGGGACTGCTGCTTGTAAGTATACTGGGACTCCAGGACATGGAAGATGGAGAAGAAGATTGGGAAGAATAAATAACTGGACTAAGAGCTCAGTGTACTGAGATTCTATTTCCCGAAAATAGTTCTCGCCGTTCCTAGTTCTCTCTCCTGAGGCCCTGGGATGTATAATATTAAGGCTAGTCCTTCTAATATTATACAAGACACAATAGTTCTTATGAAGGAAAACATTTAAATGAGTGGCTTATAGTTCAGAGGCTCAGTCTGTTACCATAATGGTGGGGCATGTTGCTATGCAGACATGTTGCTGGAGAAGAAGCTGAGCATTTTACATATTTTGATCCATAGGCAATATAAAGTAAGCTGACTCATTGTGTATGGCTTAAGCATTTCTTTTTTTTTTTTTTTTTTTTTTTTTGGTTTTTCGAGACAGGGTTTCTCTGTGTAGTTTTGCGCCTTTCCTGGAACTCACTTGGTAGTCCAGGCTGGCCTCGAACTCACAGAGATCCGCCTGGCTCTGCCTCCCGAGTGCTGGGATTAAAGGCGTGCGCCACCACCGCTCGGCTTCTTTTTTTTTTTTCTTGTTTTTTTTTGGGGGGGGGGGCTTAAGCATTTAAGCGGCCTTGAAGTCTGCATCCACAGTGACACAATTCCTCCAATAAGACTACACCTTCTCCAACAAGACCACACCCTCTGATGGGGCCAATTTCATTCAAACTATCACTGGAATCTAATGTATCTTAGCAAGGCAAAAGGAATGGGGGAGAAGCACAGAACTTGCTAGAACCGTATTTACCATAATCAGCCTCACTAGAGTTCCTTCAAAATCAGTAAGATGTGTGTGTGCGTGTTTGTATATGTATATGTGTATCTACATGTATAAGTAACAACAGAGCTCAAATATGAGAGTGATTGGGTTTATATGAGGAAAACAGGAGGATGAGAATGAAAGACAAATGTTACATAAATATAATTTATATGTTTTAAAATGAAAAAAATTTAAATAAATAAATATGTCCTCAGTTGGTGTCCTCACCTGGCATTAGAAATTCTTTATCCCTGAATCTTATTCATAAGAAGGAGTAACCCTATCTTGAAGGTAGAAACCTCTGTATATACTTATTTAAAAACCTTACTTCTTGATTCCATCACCTTCAGGAATAGACAACCACTTTCATCCTTCACTAATTTCTGTCTGTATGAGACCCAGATTATGTGAGTGTACTCAAGTGTGAAGTAGATATTGATATAACACCATGATCATAATAAAAGTAGAACACTCAAGCAAGAGTGATAGCACAGAAGAATAGTATCCCATCCATAAGTTGTAATTTCTACCGTGGAAATTTTTTGAAATGAGACTATATTTGCTCTGAGTCATCAAATAATTTAATAGATTGATGACATGCTTCTAGGTTTTAAGTCTTTTTTTCTTGAACAATGCATTTATGGACCGATGTAAATGGTTAATTTGTTTAGTGGAATGGGAATTTGTCTCAGTTGTGAGGAGAATGTACTGCTCTTGCAGAAGAACTGTATTCAGTTCCAAGAACATATCTTGGGTGTCTCACAACTGGCTGTAACTCTAAATAAGGGGGACTTGGATGCCTCTCACATGCAATTGTGTACACATAACCACCCATCTCACATACATTTACATAATTAAAGAAATAATTAAATTTTTGGTTAATTGTTGTTGTATTTATTGTTGTAAATACCCTTTAGTCTTATATGGTTCTATATTTGAAACAGTTTCATTATAGTGTGTAATTAAATTGGAGTATGTTGTATGTGTGATTCCATAAAGACCAGAACGCAGCCTCTAGGGGTTGGAAACCTCTTCCTGCTACATGTGTCCTAGGAATGAACTCATTATCAGCTTTAGGAGCAAGGGATATTATTTCTGAAGCACCTTAATGGCCATAAATGTCCTTTAAGGTCTTTCGTTATATAGGATAACAGGCAAAATGAGAGAAAATCTATGTATCTGCCATTTTTATGTAACCAACTCTAAACAAATAATCATTTGACAAGTATGGGCTGTGTATGTGACAACACCATTTGAAATAACTGTGGCTTGTTGCTTTCATATAAAACCATTTTAATCTTCTACTTTTTGGCATTATTAACTGTGTGCTGTATATAAACAAATTGACTATAGGACTCAATACTTCTACATTATGTGCCAACACTTATCCACAATTCCCTAGATTACAAATGACATTGAACCTTTGAAAAGGGGGCTCTCTGGATATTGCTTGAAATCTTTTTTATCATACCGAACAGTTTCTATTAATATTACAAGTAATTATTTCCACTCTTCATTAATCTGACGGAGGACTTAGATTTTGTCTCTAGTACCCACATGAAAGAGCTCAATGTATCTGATACACTAGTCTGTTCTCCATTGATTTCCTGCATGTACATGGGACCTATAATCTTATGTAAGGACACATACAGACATAGAAATAGAAAAAGTATTATTGAAGATTTATGACTGGAAACTAATCTACATGTAGTTCCAGAAAAGATTAGTCACTGGTTAAGACATTGTGCAGAATTTCCTCACATTATAGTTTTATTATCAAAACTGTTTCTTTGTGAAAAGATCATCTACAATGAATTTTCAATGAGTTAAAGATGTATGTCATGGCAAAACATGTTATTTAAAGTGACATTGTTAATGATCATAGTCCCATAAAAACTAACTTGAGAAAGTGATATGGTTTATTTTTACAGACGTCTTTTAGAACCTTTTGTCATTCCAGTGTGTTTGGGAGAAGATGATCTACGTGAAAGATTTATCTTAGCAGCAAACACTCACTTGTCTCATTAGAAACTTCATTTTCTGGGCAGGGGATGCAATAAAAACAGCAGGCTGCAATTCCCTCCTGCAAGAATTTTCTGAATCCAGGACCACAATCAGCACTGCACACAGAGGGTGGCATCTGAGGAAAATTAGACACATGGTGATATCAGGAGTTTTGCCTACTCTTTCCATAACTATATTATATTAGCATTTTTAAATATTGATAAGCTTATTTTACATACACCAAATGAGTGACCACATTAAACTTAGTATGTTTTATAATGCCCAACAAGTAAATGTAAGAAAACAATCTGATGTGAAGTTGAGTAGCTTCTGAATCTTAGAAATTTGGGGAAAAAAATCGGTTGTTGCTGTGAGCAAACCACAAGGAGTGTAAACTTATTTTTTTAGTTAATTTTCATCACCTTGACAGAATGACCTTTGAAATGTTAGAGGGAAACCTAACTAAAATATTTCTCTCCAAGGAACTAGCTGCTGTCATATTATTTATGCATTTTCACTAATGGGTAATTGATGTAGGAGTGCCCATTCCACTGTGGGCAGTGCTGTCCCTAGGCAGGGCTGTAGGAGAAATCTAGCAGAGCAAGTCAGTAAACACTGTTCCTAAAGAGTTTAGTTGCAGTCTCCAGATTTCTACTTTGTCTTCCCTTTACTGTAACCCATGAGCCTAACTAACCCTTCCTCCTCAGTTTGCTTATGGTCAGTGCAGCAAGCTGGGATAAATGACGATCTGAAACATGGGAAATATCTCTTCAAATCTCTGATAGGAAACATGAACTCCAGTAAATACCACTGCAAAGCATGACAAACAAAATGTAAAAGAGAAAAACAGCTAAATAGGCAGAGCCTGGTGCATCTGTGGTGAGGAAGTGCTGGATTGATATGTATGGAGCTTTAGGTGGAATCTTTCCTGTGGGGCATTTACCCACCACCCCCACAGTTCCCCGGAGTTTTCTTGAGTGCAAGCAGCAGGAAATATTAGATAGAAGGATTTATTGCAGAGAATCTTGTGGAGATAAACAGATAGAAAATAAAGGATATCCTCGAGTGGGCCTGGAACCTATTCCAATAGGCCCTGACTGTCTCTGCCCCAGGGTTTTTATAGAGACGCCAAGGGGTGGAGCAAAAGACCTCCTCCCCCAGCACAGCCAAGTGCAGACCATCCCAGACACCTGCACTCAGGCCCGTGGTCCTAATCATCCTCTATGAGGACCTGCTGGGTAAAGCCACGAGGAACCCGAGAATGGGTTCCCACAGGTCCCCCTTTCTTAATATATAAAAAATAACTATTAATGGCTTACAGCAATCTCCAAGCTGTTACACTTTCCAGTATGGGAGTAGAGGATGATAAAGATGGCATTTCTCTTTTGAATTAGGTCCAAGGTGACTACAGCAGTCTTAGCTGCCTCAAGCCCTTTCTAAACCAAAAACTCTAAAGGTGACTTCAAACTTAAAGAATCCCTTAGTTTCATCATTAGCATTAACAGGTTAACATAAATATTGCTATACATAGTCACAATTCTCTCAATCTTACAACTCAAAGCAAACTCTTAACAGAACCATTTGAATTAGCATATATGGTGCTATATATAGTTAACAATTTTCTCCATCTTACAACTTTAACTCAATCATTTGAATTTTCTTGCTAACAGAACACAGGAAAAACTTCGATGTATTCACATCAAGCTTAAATATTTCCTTAACTCCACAAAACCAGGGTGCATTAATATCAATAAGTTAAACATAATTTCTGCAAACATAATTCAACCTTAATTCCACTCATAACTCCTCCTTTTCTTTATAGTTTAAAACAAAATCTCAAACCTAGTTAGAGGAACCCAAACTCATACAATTCCTACAAATCCATATTGAAAAGCAATCTTCTCAATCTAACCATTAACACTTTGAAAACTTAGCAAAACATCCAAAAGCAGTTTCTTAAAAAGCTCTTTACACTTTAAAAGTAGCCTCTTAATATACCCCATTTGCATTTCTTACTAACAAAACATGACATTAATCCACTCAATTTTTGAATTTAGACTAAGGAATATTAACTCTCCCCTTTATAATTTAAGCAAAATCTCAAGCCTAGTTATAAAACCCAAACTTTTGTTTAAACACTTCCATTCGTAACACAAAACCAGTTCCATAAGTAATTCCATTTTTACATAAACAGTTCCACAAAACAATTCATGAATCACCAGTTAATAAAGCATATATGCATACACAAAACTGCATCTTGATTCTAGGTAGAAATAAATTTCTTCATTTAAACAGTTCCATTTTTAACCCAATTCCAGCAAACAGTTCCTAGGTCATTACTATGTTTAAACTCAAAATTGTCCCATTGTAATGAAATCTCTATTTATTTCATTAAGTCCCAAAATTCAAATGATAAATTCTGGTACTGGCCTTCCAAATATGAAGAAATCCATAACAAAAATCTTTTTGTAGTTTTATCTCATTATTTTAAGTTCAAGAAGTTCAAAAAAGTAAATTCTGGTATCAGGCTTTCACTTCCAAATATGAAGAGACGTTTTACAAACAAAATTTTTGCTGTTAACAATTTTAGTTCAAACAAGCGTCTCTGCAACTTTTATCCTCACAGAGACCTTTTCAGGCACAGTAATATTCTAAACCGCACCGTTTTTGATGTTAGCTCAGGTTTTTCTGTGTTGCCTCGGTTTTCCACGGATCTCAGCTGCGGATGCCTTGTGCTGGTTCTGGCGTCTGCCATTCTTAGCTTCTTAGCAGCTTCTGGAACTTTTTTAAAACCGCTCAGACTGCCTGCTTTGCAGTCTGCTAGGACACTACCTTCTGTGTCTCAGGTTCTTTCACCATATACATTAATAGACTCACACTTAACATTTACACTTTTTCACAAACTCACATATAACATTTTTTGCCTTGCAAAGCATTTAAACTCACATTCAACATTTACACTTTTTTTACAAACTCACATAAAACGTATTAATATCTACTTATTTATACTCCTTAAGGAAACTATAGAACTACTTTAGCAAATATATTTCTTATTACTTCTTATGTATTTCTTATGTTCATTCCATCTTATTTCTTATTTAAACTTACATTTACAACTAGCATCTTTACTTCTTACAATCTTATTACTACATGTCTTAGGAATACCTTAGATTCTTCTTGTAAGCTTATATTCTTAAAGGAACTCTATAGATCTATTTTACAAACTTATATAGGGCTACCATTGGCATATATTTAACTTCGCAAACACCTAAAGATTTCTTAACAGAGATCTAACAAGAGAATTTTTACAAACTTACATATCTTATTTTCATCTTTTTCTACTTCTTACTCTTAATTATTATCACTATCTCTATTAGAAAGATTCTCTTAACTAGAAAGGAAGTACATACATCATTTCTAAAGTTTAGAGTTTACAGTCAGCTTTGTTATAAAGCACTGGGATTTAGTGAGTGCTGTTGTTAGAATTGTGATAGTTGTTGCTAGGGGACTGTAACTTTCCCAGAATGAAGCCACACTCCAAAGTTGCCGAGTACTCTCAGTCTTTCCAAATTGGCAGAGATGCACTGTCAGCAATAAATGGTTTTTAACTAGAGGCTGTCCCTTCACCCAAATTCATAATAGCTCCCCTAAGTACTTCAATTCAGACAAACGTTTCTATTACAGCAGTACTTTTGGTTTGTTCTACAGAAAAACTTCACTTCATGCTGAGGGTGAAATTACCGTATTTAGCTGCTGGAAAGCTCTTCACCAAATACTGCACAGCTATTAGGTGATATAAAGTATTTTTCTAAAGGAGCTAGTAAAGCCACAAGTGGCACAGCTCCGAACTGTATTTAGTATTTTCACTTCATTAGCTTTAACTCCTGATATTAGCAGCTGTGATATTTAGCACTGATGTCTAATAAGGAACTTTCAGGTGAAGCAACTCTTTTTAAGACAGTTAGATTTTCTGAAGTTTGTTTCCCACCTCTAAAGCAGTCATTTCTTTTTGAATGCTTGTGTACTTGTCTCCTTATTAGATTTGCAAAGGAATTACTCATTGCAGGCAGTTTGTTCAAAAGGCAAAGAACTTTTTTTAATTTCAACATAGGTTTCTTCATATCTAAGACAACTTTCAGTGTATAAACTGCTTTCTCAAGGATTTTAAAGGGGCTTGTTTGCTCATAAAGGTAGCTTTTTGTCTGATCTGAGTTCTTAAGAGGTAAGATTAAGCTTTCTAGCATTGCTTTGAGAAGAAACTTCATTCTGAGATGAAAAGTTTTTGAATTTAGCTGAAATACTACATTTCCCAGAATGCATTTCCCTTATATCAGTCCCTTATTGCAAGCTAGCTTTTGGACTTCATTTCCCATAGTTCTTTTTGGGTCTGAGAGTCAACTTCTAAGTTCTTTTTTACCAGACTTGCTTACAAATTCTTGCCCGGGAGGTTTGAACAAAGTTTTTTCCTTTTGCAACAGGAGATTGGAACAAGCATTTTACATTTTCAGCTATGGCACATTGGGAGATTTCTAATCTCTCCTCAGCTGGCTTCAACAAGTGTCTCTCCTTCATTTGACACTGGCCCCCACATCAGAACTGCACCTGCCTAGTTAGCAGGCATTGAGGCTGGCATTTCTGATAGCAACTTTCCTCAGGGTTTGTGTTTGTCTTAGCCAGTCAGTGAAAAACAAAAGCATTTACAACAGCTTTTCCATAGCTCCTTCAGAGAGATTTTCTCCCACTGATTTCATTCTAATTTTGCTTGTTCCTTGCCCTACAGATGCAGAGCTTCAGATATCTGTCTGCAGCTCTGTACCTCTGCTAGCTGCTTTTGGAGGTAGGGGCTTTTTTTTCTCCCCACAAATCTGCCTCAAATTCTAGCAGCTTTTTCAGGTCATGCATTTTCTGGGGAGGATTATGTCCCTTCGGTTTCTTCAGAGTCTTTCTCCCAGAAGTTCCCAGTTTGGTCTCAGTTTGTCCCCTCTGCCCCAGAAACAGTTTCCAACACTACAGTGGCTGCTTTCCCTGCTACTGAAGGTAGGGGCTTTTTGTCTGTTTCTGTTTTCGGGGTCTGTGTGGTTTGCGTACAGACTGAAAATCTACCAAGGGAGGTTTTTGCCATCTCTAAACTCACATTAAGACAGGTGTTTTGTTTCATTAGGCCTTCACCTGGCCCAGTCCCCCAGTGGGTTGTGTTTGGGTGCTCAAGGACAGAGCTTATGCCAGAAGCAATCACCCCTTAGGGCTACACTCCCTTATCTCAGGGAGTCAATTGAAACAAAGCTTTTCTCAAAAAGATGCTTTCTCTGACAGAAAAGAAAGCTTTACTCCTGGATAGTTCTGTTCTGCCCTGGCTGGGCTCTTTCCCCAGACAGCGTTCTGACTCAGCAGCACAGCTGCTTCAGATACAGTTCAGCTTTACTGTTTTCCCAGAAAGGTTCTTACTCTGATAGGAAAGGTTTTTCTCAGATTTCCTTTTTGCAGCTGTGGACCTATCAACCCGGGACTTGTAGGAAAGTGGACAACTGTGCCATTCCCACCGGTTTTAGCTTTGGTTGTTCATTAGCAATCTTTCACTGGGCCATGCACCTTCCTCAGCTCACCTCAGCTCTGTGCTCCAGGAAGTTTACCACTGCAGGAACCCTAGTATCCAGGAAATGCACTCCAACTAAGAGACGCTGGCCAGTTGCCTCTGGGTTTTTGCTCAGAAGCAAGGATACAATGTTAACAGTTTGCATTGCTTCAGGGGATCTTTGCATTAGGAAGATTAGGCGCACCTTGTTTGTCATTCTGAAATGCTCACTCAGAAACAAAACCCTTGATGCCTCAGCTCGGCTATAACTGAAAAGCTTGGCTTTTTTGCTTTTCTCAGGTAAAGTTTCCTGCCCTTTTGGGCTCTCTGTAGCATTTTACCCACACTCTCCCAAGCATTTCCCTCAGGGTACTCTGACCCACTGTCTTTTACTAGTTTGAAGAGACAGAGCTTAGAAGAGGTTTTTAGGAACTTGTCCCTGCCTCCTGCATTGCAGGGAGAATTTTTAAAGCTTGAAAGAATTTAGGTTTTGCTGTCTTAAGAGGTTTGTTGTTTTCCCTTAGAGCTAATCACAGGTGGTCCCCATACTAATATCTTCAGGTGATTCTAATTTTTGTCCTTCTGAGAGAGAAAGTTAAAGGCTTTACTTTTTAAGTTTGAGAGCTTTTAGTTTGAGAAAAATTAAGGCTTTTTAGAGAGATTTTTTTCCCCCAAGTTTTCCAAGAAGAGCTTTATAGTTTAGGAGAAAGATTTTTTTCCCCTGTAGAAAGAAAGACCAACTTTTCCCAAAACTTCCCAACTTTAAACTTTGACTTCTTGCACCCCTATTTTTGCCTCAGGGAGAAATTACTTTCTCCTGCTGCTTGGACTTTGCATTTCAGCTGTCCCCAGGTCAAAAGCTTCCATAGGAAACTTATTCTTCCCCATAAGCTCAAAGGAGATCTTTTTTACTACCCAAAAAGCCCAAAGAAAGATTTTTCCCAGTTTGCGTTTATAACCCCCAAAGTTAGAAAATTGTAGAGTTTTTCTGTCTAGTTGCCTTAGTTTTTTTTCTAAATGATCTTATACTTCTAAGTTTTTCCTACACTATATTACTATGCTATACCTTATACTTATTTTTCACAGATAGAAATTGAGAAAGGGATAGAAGATAGAAAATTTTGACAGAAGAGAATTTCGCTGCAGCATCGGACATCCTTCCAGTCTGCTTTCCTTTTCTCTCGAGGATAAAACCACTGCCTCTCAATAATATATATTTTCCATAACACTGGCATGCCTTTCCACTGACAGGGCTGACCCACACTTTCGCCAAAAACACTATAATAAAACTATTATTTTCCTTTATCTTTAGTCCCTATTACTTTGTCTTTAGTCCCTGTTCATTTGTCTTTGGTCCCCCCTTTTTTTAGTCCCCCCTTTTTTTCTTTAGTCTCTTTTTTTTCTTTTTCTTTAGTCCCTGTTCATGGCACCATTCTGTGGGGTGTTTACCCACCACCCCTACAGTTCCCCAGAGTTTTCTTGAGTGCAAGCAGCAGGAAATATTAGATAGAAGGATTTATTGCAGAGAATCTTGCGGAGATAAACAGATAGAAAATAAAGGATATCCTCGAGAGGGTCTGGAACTTATTCCAATGGGCCCTGACTGTCTCTGTCCCAGGGTTTTTATAGAGAAGCCAAGGGGTGGAGCAAAAGACCTCCTCCCCCAGCACAGCCAAGTGCAGACCATCTCAGAGACCTGAACTCAGGCCCGTGGCCCAAATCATCCTCTATGCGGACCTGCTGCATAAAGCCACGAGGAACCCGAGATCGGGCTCCCACAGTTTCCTGAGATCAAAATGTCTTATAAAGGCTGCAAGTATTTGGGGAACTCGAATAAAAGTTAGATAGTTTAAGTTAATTAAAGGATTTCTTAAAGTTTATAATAAAAAAAAATTTGTATAATCAAAACCTGGGGATAGGGATCTATATACTTCTGAAGACAGCTGCTGATTGTTGCATTCTCACTTTGCATCCTTTGTTCAGTATTGAGTTCTGTGTCAAAAATCACAGTGTCTCCTGTGCATGGCCTCTTTCACTTCCTACACAATATGATTACCTATAAATATTCCTTTTTTGTTGTGGTTTTCTTTTCTTTTTTTTTTCTCTTTATAAATTACTGTTAATTTTTATTTATTTATTTATTTATTTATTTTGATTTTTCTTTTGCAATACAATTCAGTTCTACATATCAGCCACGGATTCACTTGTTCTCCCCAGTCCCGCCCCCCCTCACCTTCCGGCCAGCCCACCCCCAATTCCCACCTCCTCCAGGGCAAAGCCTTCCCCACAGACTGAGATCAACCTGGTAGACTCAGTCTAGGTAGATCCAGTCCCCTCCTCCCAGGCCGAGCCAAGCGATCCTGCATAGGTCCCAGGTTTCAAACAGCCAACTCATGCAATGAGCACAGGATCCGGTCCCACTGCCTGGATGCCTCCCAAAAAGATCAAGCCAATCAATTGTCTCACCCATTCAGAGGGCCTGATCCAGTTGGGGACCCCTCAGGCATTGGTTCATAGTTCATGTGTTTCCATTCGTTTGGCTATTTGTCCCTGTGCTTTATCCAACCTTGGTCTCAACAATTCTCGCTCATATAAACCCTCCTCATTCTCGCTAATTGGACTCCCAGAGAGTTTGGTAATGTTCCTTCTGTTTCTATTGTGTGGAACAATTTAGAGACTATTGGTATTAACTCTTCTCTGAAGATCTGGTGGAATTCTGCGCTGGAACCATCTGGTCCTGGGCTTTTTTTGCTTGGGAGACTTTTAATGACTGTTTCTATTTTGTTAGGGGTTATTGGACTATTTAAATAGTTTATCTGGTCTTGATTTAACTTAGGTATGTGGTACCTATCCAGAAAGTCAGCCATTTCTTTTAGGTTTTCTAGTTTTGTGGAATAGAGGTTTTTGAAGTATGACCTGATGATTCTCTGGATTTCCTCAATGTCTGTTGTTATGTCCCCCTTTTCATTTCTGATTTTGTTGATTTGGATGCTCTCTCTCTGTCTTTTGGTTAGTTTGGATAATGGCTTGTCTATCTTGTTGATTTTCTCAAAGAACCAACTCTTTGTTTCATTAATTTTTTGTATTGTTCTCTTTGTTTCTATTTTATTGATTTCAGCTCTCACTTTGATAATTTCCGGGTGTCTATTTTTCCTGGGAGACTTTGCTTCTTCTTGTTCTAGAGCTTTCAGGTGTGCTGTTAAGTCACTAGTGCGAGATATCTCCAACTTCTTTATGTGGGCATTTAGTACTATGAATTTCCCTCTTAGTACTGCTTTCATAGTGTCCCATAGGTTTGAATATGTGGTGTCTTCATTTTTGTTGATGTCTAGGAAGTCTTTAATTTCTTTCTTTATTTCTTCCTTAACCCATTGGTGATTCAGTTGGGTATTATTCAGTTTCCATGAGATTGTAGGTGTTCTGTAGTTTTTGTTGTTGTTGAAATCTGACTTTAGACCATGGTGGTCTGATAGAACACAGGAGGTTATTCCAATTGTTTTGTATCTGTTTAGATTTGTTTTGTGGCCAAGTATATGGTCAATTTTAGAGAAGGTTACATGGGGTGCTGAGAAAAAGGTATATTCTTTTTTGTTAGGATGGAATGTTCTGTAGATATCGATTAAGTCCATTTGAGTCATAACATCAGTTATAAGGAACTCAAGAAATTAGACATCAAAATGCCCAACAGTCCAATTAAGAAATGGGCTATAGAGCTAAACAGAGAATTCTTAACAGAGGAAACTCAAATGGCTGAAAGACATTTAAGGAATTGCTCAACATCCCTAATCATCAGAGAAATGCAAACCAAAACAACTCTGAGTTACCACCTTATGCCTGTCAGAATGGCTAAGATCCAAAACACTGAAGACACCTTATGCTGGAGAGGATGTGGAGCTAGGGGAACTCTCCACCACTGCTGGTGGGAATGCAAGCTTGTACAACCACTTTGGAAATCAATATGGGGTTTTCTTAGAAAATTGGGAATCAATCTCCCCCAAGATCCACCTATACCACTCTTGGGCATATACCCAAGGAATGCCCAATCATACCACAAGAGCATTTGCTCAGCTATGTTCATATCAGCATTGTTTGTAATAGCCAGAACATGGAAACAACCTAGATGCCCTTCAGCTGAAGAATGGATAAATAAAATATGGTACATATACACAATGGAATACTACTCAGGATAGAAAAACAATGACATCATGAGGTTTGCATGCAAATGGATAGATCTAGAAAAAATCATCCTGAGTGAAGTAACCCAGACTCAGAAAGACAAACATGGTATGTACTCACTCATAGGAGGATACTAGGTGTGGAACCAGGATGACTGGACTGCTACTCACATCACCAGGGAGGCTAACTGGAAAAGAGGACCCCAAGAAAGACACGGGGATCGCCCAATGATGGAGAAATGGATGAGATCCACATGAACAGCCTGGACATGAGTGGTTGTAATGAAGGGCGAGGGTCGAGGGAAAGAGAGCTTGGGGGAGCAGGAGATCCCAGCTGGATCAACAACAGAGAGGGAGAACAGGAAATAGGAGACCATAGTAAATGAAGACCACATGAGAATAGGAAGAAGCAAAGTGCTAGAGAGGCCCACAGAAATCCACAAAGATACCCACACAAAGACTGCTGGCAATGGTCGAGAGACAGCCCGAACTGACCTAATCTGGTGATGGGATGGCCAAACAGCCTAATTGTCATGCTAGAAACCCCATCCAATGACTGAGGGAACTGGATGCAGAGATCCACTGCTAGGCCCCGGGTGGAGCTCTGGGAGTCCAATTAGCAAGAAAGAGGAGGGTTTATATAAGCAAGAATTGTTGAGATCAAGGTTGGATAAAGCACAGGGACAAATTGCCAAATAAATGGAAACACATGAACTATGAACCAATGGCTGAGGGGCCCCCAACTGGATCAGGCCCTCTGAATGGGTGAGATAGTCAATTGGCTTGATCTGTTTGGGAGGCATCCAGGCAGTGGGACCGGATCCTGTGCTCATTGCATGAGTTGGCTGTTTGAAACCTGGGGCTTATACAGGGTCCCTTGGCTCGGCCTGGGAGGAGTGGACTGGACCTGCCTGGACTGAGTCTACAGGATTGATCTCTTTCCTCGGGGGAGGCTTTGCCCTGGAGGAGGTGGGTATGGGTGGTGGGCTGGGGGGGAAGGAGAGGTGGTCGGGAGGGGGGAGAACAAAGGAATCCGTGGCTGATATATAGAACTGAATTGTATTGTAAAATAAAACTTAAAAAAATATATAAATTATACTTATGACTTCCTTTTCTTTCTTTCCTTTTTTTTGGTTTTGTTTCACAGATGACTACTCTTTGTAGCCTTGGCTGTCCTGGAACTCGATTTGTAGCAGGGGCTGCCCTGGAACTCAAAGATGCACCTTCCTCTGCCTTCTGAGCGCTGGGATTAAAGGCATGTACCACCATCACTCGATATAAGGCATGTCTTCCTATCTTAAAGATCTGAATATTTTTCAAAAGTGTATTTTCCTACTTGAAATTAAGTAATAAAAAAACACCTCTCAAGTATGCCTTCCATTTTTGAGGTTTAATAAATTTAAGATGAGCCGGTTGGCAGTGGCTCACGCCTTTCATGCCAGCACTAGGGAGGCAGAGCCAGGCAGAAATCTGTGAGTTTGAGGCTAGCCTGGACTACAGAGCAAGATGCAGGACAGGCATCATAACTACACAGAGAAACCCTGTCTCAAAAAAACCCGATAATAGTAAATTCCAGATGTAGTCAAGTTTATACCCATGAAGAGCCTCCTTTGATTATAAAGGATAACTTTGTTGAGTATATTAAGAAGGTTTGCAGCTATATCTCTACCTACTTGAATTGCATCATTCATACTCTCCCTTTTTAAGAGAGTTCATGAAGGAATCTGCTGTTATCTAGAAGGGACCTTTCTAAGAAATGGGTTTCTCTCTCTGCAGCCTTCAGTTTTCTTTCTTTATCTTTATAATTCAAATTTTAAGTAAAATATGTCATGGGGAGGTTTCTATCTGATATGTGTTTAGAATTTAAATGCCTCCTGTCTCTAGATGTCCACATGTCTCCCCATATTGTGGAAAATTCCCATTGTATTTTACTGGATATGCTGTAGATGTCTTGGTAAGTTCTTCTTCTTCGCTTCTGCTCATTGTTTGTAAATTTGATCTTTAATCCTATCCCCCCGGTCCCATATATCTTTCACTTGTGCTTATTTTTACCTTTGTCACATTATCAGTTTTCTAATTCTTTTGCCTGTTTTTCAAGTATGCCATATTATCTTCAACTTGAAATATTTTGTTAGTGAGAAATTTTACTAGAATTTTTTTGATTTATTTTCTTTCCTTTACATATTTTAGTTTGAATTTTTCATCATTTTATACCTTTTCAAATGTGTTAGTCACATGCTCACTCATTTCCTTATTTTATGCAAGGTTTTGTGATCTCATTGCATTCTGCTGGATGTGATTTGTGTCCTGCTTGATATTCTGGAATACTGTTATAATCATTCTTTGGATTTTTTTTAGTATGTCTTTGAACATATTCACATTTGAACCTATGAGTCTGATATTTGGATTTGTATTGATTTGATTTCTTTATATTTTTTCCTTTTTTCTGCATTGAAAATTTAATATCTGGGAGTAGAGCACTGCTTGCATTGTTCCTAATCTTCTGTATGCCTCCAGTGGATGTTTTTTTGTAATGCTCAAGTGAGCTTGGTTAGAGCACACTTGAAATTTCATTGCTGCTCTCTGAATGGATAGAAAGTTCAGTTTCTGTACCTTCAACTCATATATTCTCTTCCCTGATAGTAACTTTCCTTGTTAATCTGAAAAAAAGAATATTTTGTAGATTTTAAATTATCTGGTCTCTATGAGATACAACTTTATTTCAAACTTGAGAACTTTTCTGAAGTTTACTCCTTTAAATTTCATGCTACTTTATAGTCAGGAATTTGAAATTGAATACCATGAAACTATCCACATCAGAATTCATACCTATAACATACTTTAGACTTATAGTAGAATAAATCATTTATAAATTTTAAGAAGTCATTTATTTTTCTTCTACTACCTCCTCTCCACACACATAAGAAAATTAGATACACTCTTGTTTAGATGAACTGTGAAAGAATTAGTGGGATCCAGAAATATTCCTCTAATGAGTAATTTCTTTTACACAGGACATGCTTCTTTGCTGGAGAATTGGCTCAGTTATCTATAACAATTCCTGATCAGATAAAAGGCCCAAGTTTGATTTTTAGCACCCACTGTGTGGCCCTGAACTATTTCCAATTCCCAGGGATCCAAATCATTGTTTAGACATTTATATGCACCAGGCATACCACTGTTGCAGAGGCATACATGCAGACAAGGCATCCGTACACATTTAATAGGAAAAAGAAGGAAAAAAGAAAGAACAAAGTTATCATTTATAGGGTATTTAAATGGGTTATGAAAATATTATCTTAATGTGTGGTTAGAGATGTTGACCATTTAGGAACCTGTTGGCAAAAAAAATCTCAAGGCAAATTATATAATAATAATTAATGGTTTGCAAATGTTTACTTTAATCCTCCTTACGTTTAGCCTCAGTATTTCAGCATCTATGTCAAATTTTCAGCAGAAAAAAAAGGACAAGCACTGTGTAGTAATCAGAATGGCATCAAGAGGACATTGCTCACTTTCCTGGAAATAATATAGTACAGTGGTAACAGTCAATTTTCTTTTTATATTAAATACCAGAAACATTTTCTGCAAGGAGAAAAATTCACTGTATGCATGGTATGCATGTCAGAAACCCTTGAGGAATTAACAAAATGTCACACAAAAACTGAAAAGAAAAAACATAAAGAAGGAGGCTAGAAAGAGCTTCCTATTGTGGCAGTCTGTTTCATTTCACTAGTTACAAGGCAGTAGATATGGGCCCACTTGACTGTGTTACCGCTGTGTATCAGAAATGATGACAGTTAGGTCAGACCCACCTGTCTACTTCCTGTGGACCACTCTATCACGTCTTCATATAAATGGAGCTGTTGACCATGTGGAAAATACGGACTAAATTCTCCTATTTTCACCTTAAGTCCCAATCCATTTGGGAAATTCCAAATCTGGAGAATGTCATACTCTGCCTGCAGGTTTTCTCTCTGGTTCATATTCACTTTTTCTCCAACAGGATTAGTGAAGTGAGTCTTCCTCAGAAAGGAGTGAAGCTGAAAGAGAGGCAGCATTCTATATTGTGTGTGTCCTTCCTTGATGTCAGAAAACATATCCTGATTTCTTCTTAAAAGCAACGTTAATGAAGGTGTCCAGGGGAGAAGTACAATAAAAGTAAGGGGATAAATAAAAGTATCATAACCTTCCTAGAATTTAAATTCTTTCAGAGGAAACTACCAAAAAGAAACACAGACATACATATAGATACTAAACATTGATATGAAAAATACACACACACAGAGTGAGAGAGAGACACATGGACAGAGAGAGAGTTTCACATCCATAGAGACATGAATACATCACACAGCTACGTACAATATACACATGCTTATATATGCGTGCCAGACACACACATGAAAATACAGTCATAAACAGGCACATGAATCCAAATAGACACACAGAAACAGAAACCTGCCTACAGGCTCACACACAAATGCACACTTTTATAGAAAAATACACACAAGGAGACATACACAGATTGAAACACCCATAGAGAGAGACATTCTCATAGACAAATTTATCCTCACATCCAAAGACAAATTGACAAAGAGACAGACAGACACAAAAAAACACAGATACACATATGTGCAAGCAATATGCAAAATAGACAAATAGTCACATGCAGACACATATAATGTAAAACACACACACACAGGAAGTTATACATAGAAACAAACTCCCATACAGAAAGACGCTGACATGAGCCAAAATTATGCTCAGTTCCACAAACAGATAGATATGCAGATATATGTGCAAGAAACACATATATACACAGCAACACAGATATACACATAGATACAGAAACATACTCCCATCCACAATGGGAACAATCCATTCACACACATGTATACAAATGTATGTTCTGAAATGAATTATAGCACTGTTTCCTGTGAAATTACTCTCAAAGTGCCAAAGACGTTCCCCAGAGCCTACAGTGGGGCAGAATCTATTGAGAACACTTGTAAAAACCATCTGATACACTGATTACCACATATTTCACAACTGATGAAGTAGGGCTCTTCTTCTCATGGAGAGGATTAATGAGGAAGGACTGTTGTTTCCAGTGATAGAGCAGGGGCGATACTCTGCAAGATCATCACTGATATTCCTTGATAAACTGTTTTCTACTCCATTGTTTTGCATTAAGATTTATACCAACTTATAGATTACATCCTTACCAGGAAAATATTTCAGAAGTATTTCTATTTTATTAAATATTTATAATATTTATAAAGTAAATCAGGGCATCTGACAGACTGTAAGGCGATGGTATTGATGACACAACATTTCATCCAATAGAAGACACACTACCTTCAAGCAGTTAGCATAGTGTCCTTTCCCATCATCCACTTGTTGAAGAAGCATCTCATGAACAGCATGGGCCACAGTATATACAGCATTATATATGTCATAACTGTCATCACTAAAAGCCATGTCAAAAGTCTGTCCCATTAGCCATTGCAATGAGGCATTGGATGAACAATTCTTCAGTGTCTCCCACTTAGAAGTTGAGACCTCACAGTTAAAGTTCATCCATCCCAGCCTTGTGAGGTATTCATCTGAGCATTTCAGAGGGTTCAGTGTCTGGACAAATGTTTTAAAACCAGAAATCTCAGAATGGTGGTGTGCAAAAGCTAGTGTCCCATGGGATGAGTCAAGGGTGAAGTCTTTCTTACTTGTAGTGACATCCCACTGTGAGGTGGTCACCCATATTCTCTGTATACCCAGGGATTCCCACATTCTAAAGCACACAGCTAGAGTACTGTCTGTGTCACCATAAATGATAACAACATTTGTGGATGATGTCATGACTTGGTTATAATATACTTCAGCTCTTGACATGTATAAATCCATCTTGACTGGGATCATGCTCACAAAGGCAAAGCAGACTATTTTTTTTTCCATCTCTCTTCTCAAATGTGATAGAAATTGGGTACCCTGATCATTGTCTAAGATGGCCAGTCCTATCCAGTTCCAATTGAAGTGAAGCATCAAAGAAACCATGGCCAGCGGTAGGGCTGTGTCCTTGGGGGCCATCTGATACAGATAGGGAAATTTTTCATGATCACTCAGGATGGTATGGAAAGGTCCATAGGTAAGTTGGAGGACCTGGGACACAGTGGGAAGCATGAGGTAGCATGTACTCCTAAGAACTTGTAAACAAACTTTCCACAAAGGGTTCCATAAAATCCTCTTACCTGTTACTTCTTTCCTCATCTCAATTTCAAAAAAGGAAATGAAGCCCCATCAAGTCTCTGAAAAGCACCCTTGAACCACATTGTCTGACATAAGTGTGAGGCTAGTATCCTCCTCACACTCTTCTTAGCATCTGGGAGTGGTACCAACAGAGTCAAGATTTCACCCACACCCAAAACGTCTCACCTTTTGAGATCTGTAGGGGTCCAGGCTTGTCCCAACCATCGCAGATATTTCCCAGATTGGTCCTGTCAGCATCACTATACACGTAGTCTCTTCATTACAATTATAATTAGGGAGAAATTCTTGCTTTTCTTCAAATAAAGGCATAAGACTGTATAATTCTGACACAGTCTTACAACCACCTTCAGAGAATTTAAATATGAATGACATATTTGGCAAAAGATCAGGGTTCCTATTGACTTCATCCAGGGAAAAAGCCAAGGCCAATGGAAAGTGTTTGTTTTCAGTTGGTGTTCTGTAAAAGGGTATGGTGTTTATTACAGACAGAGATTTACAGATAATACTTTGTAGTCAATAGAAGGACCAACCTGAACTGGATGGTATTCCCAACCACCCCTTAATAATACTGAAACAACTGTCCTGTGCTTTGTGGATTGATGTGGGATGTTCTGTATGGCAAATGTTTTGCTCTGATTGGTCAATAAATAAAACACTGATTGGCCAGTGGCTAGGCAGGAAGTATAGGTGGGACTAACAGAGAGGAGAAAAGAAAGAACAGGAAGGCAGAAGGAGACACTGCCAGCCACCACGATGACAAAGAACATGTGATGATGCCGGTAAGCCACAAGCCATGTGGCAAGGTATAGATTTATAGGAATGAATTAATTTAAGCTGTAAGAACAGTTAGCAAGAAGCCTGCCACGGCCATACACTTTGTAAGCAATATAAGTCTCTGTGTTTACTTGGTTGGGTCTGACAGCTGTGGGACTGTCGGGTGACAAAGATTTGTCCTGACTGTGGGCCAGGCAGGAAAACTCTAGCTACAGAGGATGGAATGACATAAGAAGCTGGAAGCTTACAAAAGCTTTTAAATTCATGAGGGTACATCTCCCATAAATAGCATGAGCCATTGACATCTACCACAAGAGTAGTGTCAATTTCTGCTTTGGGAGTGCTTACATAGCAGATAAAGCCAAAGACACAGGCTTAATCAAACAGCAATCCTAATCGTGTCCTCATTTTCGAATTATCAAGCAATATGAAAAACACATGTAATGTGTGAATCCATGAGACTATGATATTTTCTTATGATAGTCACTAAATTGTCTAAGGCAGTCAAATAATGTCTTATGAACACATAATAGTTTGTACAGCATGTGGCTCTTGTGCTTATAATTTTTTATAATCAGTGGGCAATCTAGTTAACATATACCCTCATATCCACTTTGTCTTGTTCTTTTGGTTTTCTGGTTTATTTAGTGCAGATGTAAAATCTTTCCTTTAGAGATTTATTTTTAATTTAATCTAACTACCAGAGATGTATTTGGTAAAGATATATGTCACTATTCACCTGTATGTATGGACAGGACTAATGCTTACATAGGCCATAGTGAGGAATGGATTATATGCTTTTGAATGATACTTTGTTCTAGAGCAGACTGGCCTCAAATGTACACGGATAAACCTTCTCTAGGTCCTGAGTGCAGAGATTAAGGGCATTTACTACCTCCCCAGTATTGTTCACCTATTTTATGTTTACCTAGGCAAGCCATATATTCACATATATTCACACTTGTTATATCTGATCAACATGTTTTTTCTAGAAAACATCTCATGACTGTCTTTCCACTTACACTAACACAGAATCAGCATCCTACTGAAATTTGTATATGCCAGTATTAAATCTTTGTAAAATAGAAGACTATAAAGTGTAAAATGTATGAAAAATGTTTATGAGGGTATTTTTGTAATACAAAATGAGTAACAAGTCAGTTGTGAGTGAACAATACCAATTTGTGTTTCTGTTATATGGGAAGAATAATAACTTATGTTTCTTTATACTCATTTCATATCAACTGACCAATAAATATCAAACATACTCCTTCATTCTGAATGATTCACTCAGAGTTAAATACAATCTCATTTCCACTTCAAAACTGTACCACTGTGTTTTTTATGTATAAAAATAGAAATTTACCTGTACATTTTAAAAATAAAAATAATTTTAGTATATTCTTTATTGTAACACAGAAAAAGGTCATTGAAAATTTCAGTATCACACAACAGGAATTTGAGACTAGAACTTGTGAAGCTCAAACACTAACTCCTGCACACTAAACATTCAGAAACCCCAAGTACCTGAGCCTTTAGAGTGGCCCAGTGAACTGAAGTGCTGTGTTTGATAACAGCCATCAACAATCTACAAAATGAAATGTGTATTATGCCCAGTTTGGCAAAATACGCAGATATATTTACCAAAATTACCAAAAGCAAACATAAGAGGTAATTGGGATGTAAGTGTCAGAGAATAAAAAACTTAGATACAAAGAGAGAAGACACATGCTTTTTAAATAATGGCAAAGATGTGCAAGTAGGTACCTTCTCTAACCCTGTTCTCGAGTGTTGCCAAGTATCCCATGCCACAGCTGTCACTCTGGCAAGTGACAAGAGAAGTGACAGACTCACTTTTCAAAGAATGCAATCATATCATATACAGTTCACACATTCCTCCTTTACTAAAGAGAGAGTGAAGAACTGGACTTTGAAATTAAAGGCCAGGGGTTGTTCATGTATGTAAGTGAAGCATGGAGGAATAGGAAAACATGATGTTCACAATGAACATGTCTCCTACTTCTGTTCTCGATGAGGCTTCAGAAGACATAGTGTAACCACATTCAGAACATCAGAAATAGGAACTGTATATCTGTGTGAAAATTCTCTGCAGCTAAATGTGCCACAAATATTAGTTGTCCTAGCACATGCATTAGGACCTACACACTGATGGAAGGACCATCAGCTGACTCTACTCTATGGCTGTTTACTTGTATCCACTTAGGATGATACTAATTGATATAAAATGGTGATCCATTTGATAAGTCATCACTTGCTCCTGTGCTATGGAAACTTTGAAGAGGAGGGCTATATGTGATAGAACAAGGTAGAGCATTTGTTCTTAACTCAGCTTCCAGCCATATAAGATGGAGATGTAACTGGGAGAAAAACAAGAAACACTCTGGACAAAATAAAATTAGAAAAATAGCATTGAGTCTCTAAAAGAATTTTGGGTTGTTTATTGATGGGCAGGTTGGGAAAATAGGGGAGAAGATTCAAAGCTTTGCTCTGATCCACTTCTTCTAGCCCTCATAAAATATTCATGGTAACGTTTTAGACTACATACAAAAGAATATTCAAAACATTGATGAAATACTCTTTTTCCATTGGTCATGGCACTGCTGCCAGGGAGAAGACACAACCTGCACCACGTCTCCATCCTTCTCTTCTTTCTGCTTTCTTCTCCAGGAGCATCTGTGATGAATGAAACTGGACACAAGAAGTGGAATACTCGCGAGCAAGAAGAGGAAAGTCAAAATGAACATATTTGTCCAGCTGTATGCCTGATCAGTACCAATTCTGACATGCCATGCAGATAAGCACATCAAATGGGCAGTCATGTATGCCCATCTGCTTTTCTGTCTGTGGATGAAGAAGAGACACCTGTGCATTTATGAGGCTTTTTGTTTTTGCTTATGTTTCCTCACTGCTTGAGCAATCTCTGACACTCTCTTCTCTTCATCTGATATCGTCAGTCCACGTGATTAAATTTGGTTGATAAATATATATGAGGAGAGTTCACGCAGTTTCATGACATCACTCCTCTTTGTGGTAATTAATGCCCCTGGCAGGATGCCATCTTGGGAAAATTTGGACCATGACTGCCTCAACAACCCATTAATGTTAATGCCTTAAATGGGTTGTCATGGAATTTAATCGATGATCCACAGTGAGACATGCATTATTATTTCAGGAGGACTACTCAAAAAGTCAGAATTCGTAGTTACACACTGGGCATTGTATCACAAAGTTCTTGTCAGGGTAAAGCAGCTTATTTGTAGCAATTGATTTCCACGGAACATGTACAGTGAGGCCTATGCTACAAAAATGACAGGTACAGAATATTTACTAAATCCTGTGTTTCTACTCTCTTGAGAACCAGTAATCAGGCCACATTCAGAAATTTCCTGAATTCTGCTGTTCCAAAACTATCCAGCTCATCAAAGAATCACAGTTCATTTTTTACATTAAATGTTGATTTTTAAATATTCAACAAGATCCAGAGAAAACACCAGACCACTGTTCCTCATTTCATATATTATATAAGACATAGCATTTCTCCTCCTCCCAATCAAACATTATTAATGAAAAGACAAGCTGAATATTTATTTCTAAAACATGATATTCCTCCATGATCCTCAGTTCTCACAAATCAATACTTTTCAAAAATCAGTTTCATCTTCTTTATCTTTGATTTCCTACATTGTTTTTGCTCATTTTACAATCCAGTAGTGGCTGCAAAGAAGACTATTTTGAGTATCTGATGAGCAAATAGAAACTGGGATGTGACTTCCTTACACCATTTTCCTAGTCATCTACTTAGTCTGCATTCTAGAACATGTACTGCCCGTGTGAGAGTATTCTGATGAGCATGGAATGATGAGCCTCTTTCAGTGGACATGGACTGCAGGGAAAGTAGGAATATATGGGTCAAGTCTTTGCTGTGTGTGGTGATAGGTCTTATTTAGTACTTGAGATGGGGCAAATGGGACTACTGTCCTCTTCTAGATCTTATTGTACATTCAAATAGAAATATTTAAAATGTACATGACCTCTGGTCCTAGGATGAGCTATCGTCCTAAGATGTGGATATGGAGGAATGTGAAGGGAAGATTCTTTCATATGAAGAGAGAGAAAATTCACCTTTCTTAAAGGGTGCAAATTAAAATTCCAGTGGTCCAGATTCAGGATTGTGTCCAATTTTGTTTTTGGTGTAATAATGATTTTTAATTAATATACATCATAAATGCTTTTATTGTGGCCATTAACACATGTGTGGCATGTCGTTTGTTGGTATTTGCCCCTCTATCACCCACATCTATTGCTCATGTAAATACTGATTTCATTTCTTACTTAGAACACGTTTTTTCACTTTGTGATTATGAGTGCTTGTTTAATTTATGAGATGTGTGATATTTTCTTCATACTTACTTCATGTAGTATACCAATACCAATTTCTTCAGGCCTTTTGTTCTCAAATAATACCTCTCCTACCTTCTTCATACAATCATGTGTGTATATATGCACACCCAAATAGAGATGCACACTGACACATCTATAATCTGTGAAAAATCTGAATCTCCAGAGTCTGTCTCTTTAGTTAACACAACATCCTTCTCCATCCTCAATTCCTGCTAATGACATAATCTACTTATTTCAAATTGGGGACAACTCCACTATGTATATATAAATCTTTTGAGACTTTCATCTAAATTTGTGTATGCCTAAGAGCATTCTGCACCCAGTAATCATATTTGTTAATTTTCATCACTGGTTTAATCATTTATGAATTGCATATAAGCTATTTATTTAATGTTCTCTAAAATCAATGTATATGGTATAGTTTAAAATCACTTGGCCAGATGGTAGTAGCATACTCCTTTAAACACAGCACTCTGGAGGCAGAGGCAAGTGGATCTCTGTGAGTTCAAGGCCAGCCTGTTCTATAGCATGAGGTTCAGGACAGATAGGACTGTTACACAAAGAAACCCTCTCTCAAAAAGGCAAAAAAAGAAATCACTGTGTATATATTTAATTGTGCTAATAAATGAAATCAAACATTTCAAATTCTATGAATAAATAGGAAATAGCAATAATGAATCTTTGTTTATATGAAATAAAAACAAAATTTTATAGGAAGTATTTTCTTTATTTCCTCTTCTGTTAAGGGGCATCAAAGGTTGATTCCATATCTTCTGTATTCTGAATAATGCTGAAATAAACATGGACAGACAAGTGTCTATGTACTATGCAGATTTATCTACTTTCAGAATGTTCCATAGAGGGTTTAGATGGACCTTAAGATATTGCTGCATTTACTGACTGAATTAGATGTATGTACTTACCACAATGAGGACCTTAGTTTTTGCTCATACTAAAAACAAAAAAAACATGCTCATTAATTTATTTGGTCTTTTTTTTGTGGGGGGGTTTCTGAGACAGCGTTTCTCTGTGTAGCTTTGCACCTTTCCTGGAACTCCCTCTGTAGACAAGGTTGGCCTCGAATTCATAGAGATCCACCTGACTCTGCCTCCCGAGTGCTGGGATTAAATGTGTGCATCACCACTGCCCAGCTTGGTCTTTTTTTCAGCTATTCATTCTCACTGTAAAGTGGGATACCTCAACTGTGGTTTTCCATTATTATAGCTAAAACATTCAAATGTGCTTTCACACTCATGTTGTCTTATATAATTTTAAAAAGTAAAGTAAAAAAATATGGGTTTTAAAGAATTCAGCATTACTAATTTTAGCGTTGGCCATGTACTTGCTGTAAATCGCATTCATCATGTTGAGGCAGGTCCCTTACATCCCTATTCTGTTCAGGACTTTTATGATGAAATGGTGTTGGGTTTAGTCATCTAATGAGATGATCATGTGTTCTTTCCTTTTTTCATTTTGTTTATATGGTTGATACCTTAGTAGGTTTCCACCTATTGAACCATCCCTGCATCTCTGGGATGATCATTTTGATGAGATATTGAACTAGGTTTACAGGTATTTTTTTGAGTCTTTCTGCATTGATGTTCACCAGGAAAATTGCTCTGCCATTCTCTCCTTATTAGGCTCACCCGTGGTTTGGTGATCAGGGTAACTCTATCTCATAATATGAATTAGGTAATATTGATTTTGTTTCTGTCTTGTAGAATAATTTTAAATGAATTTATGTTAACTCATCTTTGAAAATCTAGTTCAATTTTGCACTAAAACTCTATGACTGTGGGCTTCCTCCTCCCCTTGGAAGACATATATTGACTTCTTCTATTTCAGTAGGATTTATATATCCATTTAAATTGTATATCTGATATTGTGTTAAGTTTGAAACGGAGATCTACCGAGAAAATTATCCATTTATTTTAGATTTTCCAGTTTGGTGGAGTATATGCTGTAAAAGTATGTTCCTATGATTCTCTAGATTTCCTTGGTGTCTACTGTTTGCACCCCTGTCATTTGTCATTTATTTTTTAATCTGATAATTCTCTGTCTTTCTTTTAGTTAGACCAGACAAGGATTTGTTTATCCTGCTAACTTTTCCTGAAAATCAGCTCTTCAATACATTTATTTTTTTTATTTTTTTCACTTTGATGCTATTTTATTGATTTCAAACATAAATATGATTATATATTTTTTCTTTTCTCCTCTGGGTTAACATTACTTCCTTCTTTGTAAGAGACTTTAGGCATGTTGTAAAGTTGTTAGTGTCAGATCTTTTCAGTATTTTTATGTAGACAATTAGTGCTATGAACTTTTTCCTCTTAGTACCACCTTTTTCTTGAGTCTCACAATTATGGGTATGCAGTATATTCATTTTCACTGAAGTCTAGGATGTCATATGTTTTATTTGTCCCAATGTACTTTTCATTCACTAGAGAGTTACTCAGTTTCCATGAATTTGTGAGAATTCTGGTTTTCCATCCATTCTGTCAGGGTGTATCTTTCTATTAGTGAATTGAGACCATTGATAGTAAGAGATATCAATGACCAACGGTTGCTGATTCCTGATATTTTGTTGGTGCTGTGTGTGTGTGTGTGTGTGTGTGTGTGTGTGTGTGTGTGTGTGTTTCTTATTTTATTTCTGGTCTGAGATTATTTGTACCTTGTGTTTTCATGAAAGTAATTAAATCCTTTGGTTGGTGGTTTTATTCTAGAAACTTCTTTATGCCCGTATTTGTAGAAACATATTATTTATATTTTGAATTATCATGGAATATCTTATGTTCTCCATCTATAGAAACTGAATCCTTTGCTGGATATAGTAGCCTGACTGCCCTCTCTGTTCTCTTAGAGTCTACAGCACATCAGTCTTGGCTTTTCTGACATTTAGAGTCTCCCTTTGCAAGTCAGTACTGTCTGTATATGTTATTTGGTATTTTCCCCTTTTGCTTCTAATATGCTTTCTTTGTTTTGTATGTTTGGTTTTTTATTATTATGTGCTTAGGGAAGTTTCTCTTCTGGTTCTAATGTTGGTTTTCTGTATGCTTCTTGTACTTGAGAGGAATCTCTTATTGTAGGTTAAAAATTTCTTCTGATTTTGTTGGAAATATTTTTCTGGGCCTTTACTCTGCTTTTTTTTCATTTAGATTGGTTTTTTATAGTGTCCCAAATTTTCTCAGTGTTTTAGTTGGTAGTTTTTTTCAGATATAATATTTTCTTTGACCAATGTTTCCATTTCTTCTACCATATCTTCAATGCCTAAGATTCTGTTTTTCATCTCTTCCTTTTTTTGTAGAATCTTGCATCTGTAGTTCCTATTCAAATTCCTAAGTTTTTTATTTCCACAATGTATGTTTTCTTTATTATTTCTCTTTTCATTTTTATGTTGTTAACAGTTATATTATTTTCCTTCACCTCTGTATTTGTATATTCTTGATTTATTTATTTGGGTTCCTTCACTTCCTCAAATTTCTCTTTCTGTTTTCCTGGGTTTCTTTGTCATGTTTATTCGTTTCCTCTTCGTAGATCTGTATCAACTTTATATAGTTTGTTTTAAGGTACTTTTCATGGGCTTCATCTATCTTGAAATATTTAGAAACCATTGTGGTAGCATAACTGGGCTCTAGTTGGAGATTTATCTCACTTGCCTTTATAGATTGTTTTTATGCTTGCTTCTGGGCGTCTTAGTCTAGAAGGTATATAGATAAGGGTGCCAATTTCTAGATTTTATCTTTTTAGGTGAGTGTTTTGTTCCTTGGTTTCTCTTTCCACTCTAGATGTTTGGGAAGAAAGATGGCAGTGTGCTAGTTGTTTTTCTGACTTGCTCAGTCTGTTATGTTCACATGGAATGACTGCTTGTGTTGGAGGCCAGAATACTGGGATAAATTGGGGGAAAGAAATTTGGACGAGAAAAGTCTTTGTCATCTCTTGGGTAGAGGGCCCAAGAGGAAACTCGAGACAAAAACAAGTTTTCAACAATGTTGCAAGAACCAGACCTGGGTGATTGGATGTCAGGAGCAGTATGAGAGTTGTGGGTCTGCTTTCAACCCACTTGTTGCTCTAGGAGAAGCAGCCCTTGGTTATCTGGGCATGCCACATGATGTTGGGGGCTGATAAAATGTAACAAGTTGGGGTTTGGAGCTTATAAGTGAAAGATCTTTGGGGTCCCTAGTTAATAAGGGCAGCAGACCTGGCTCCCAGAGGTGTTCTGTTGCTTGGGCTGAGTCTGGGCAATTGGATATAAGGAAACTGTGAGAAAAAAAAGGTTTATGGGAAGCCTTGCTGGTATTCCTGAAGGTGTGGACCCTGCTGGATTTGGGTGCTGTGATACAGCAGTGTGTGGTGAAAACAATGTTAGAAGGGGAATATCTGTGGGATTCAAAGGAAATGGGAAGAGTCGGGTTGTGAAGGCTGCCACAGGAGATCTGTTGCAAAGCTTATGACCAGAATTGGGTTGGATCTGGAAGAAAGAAGAGAAGTCTGTAGGTAGTCTACATTGATTTCTGGCAGCCATGGCCTATTGGTTAATGGAGAATTTTTCTAACCTTCTTTCTATACTTTGGATATTAGCTTCTGTCAGTTGTGGAGTTGATAAAACATTTTCTTTTTTGTAATCTACATTTTTGTCAGAATAACAGTGTTATTTACCTCAGAGAAGCTTTTAAGATTCCTAAGGTCCAATACATGAATTGTTGATCTTAGTGCCCTCCATATAATCATTCTGTGCAAAAAGTCATCTCTTGTGCCAGTGATTTCAAGGCTATACCCCACTTCTTCCTCTATAACGTTTAGTGTATCTGGATTTATTTAGAGGTTTAATTCATTTGTACTAGACTTTGTAAAGGTTATTAAAGATGGATCTATCTGCATTCTTCTACATATAGACATTCAGCTTGATCAGCACTATTTGTTGAAAAT
Organism: Peromyscus californicus insignis; assembly: GCF_007827085.1. NCBI lineage: Eukaryota > Metazoa > Chordata > Mammalia > Rodentia > Cricetidae > Peromyscus > Peromyscus californicus. Next base: position 190,826,205 of record NW_026294562.1, read on the forward strand.
GTTTAATTTCATTCCTGTTTGTATTCTGACTCTGTAGCTGAAGTTTTCCTGTGTCCTTCCTGGTCTGCAGCCACTCAGACACAAGTAAACACACAGTGGTGTATATTAATTAAAACTCCTCAGCTATTATCTCAGCCCTCCACTGACTAGCTTTAACACTTAAACTCAGCCCATTTCTGTTCATCTATGTGTGGCTACATTTTCCATGGCTTTACCTATGTGCCATTACATGCTGTTCCTAGAACTGTGGACTTGTCTTCTGACTCAGCCTTTCTCTTCCCAGAATTCTCATCTTTTCCTCACCCCACCTATACTTCCTGCCTGGCTACTGGTCAATCAGCATTTTATTTATCAACCAATCAGAGCAACACATAATTCACAGCATAGAGAACAACATTCCACAGCACTTCCAATTTACTGTCTAATCAAAAATGAAGGTTTTAACTTTAATATAGTAAAATCACATATAACAAAACAATTATCGAGCAAGAATTACAGTTATAATATCTAGTTTATTTGTATTTGGCAAAATTAAAGAAAATATTCTATTTATCCTATATTTGTAAGTCTAAGGATTCATATCTAACTTACCTTTATTCATAAACAAGGAAAATTATAATTACAACTATCAAGTCTTCAACTACATCAAAGAACTCAGAAGGATATAATATTACCTAAGTAAATAGGAAAGGCATTGTAAGCAACTTCCAAAAATCTAGAATGACAGAGACAGCCGGATGCCTGGACAGTCATCCAAAGTTCCTGTGTAACTTTAGGTCATCCTTCTTTGACACATAGCCTAGAGTCTCTCAGTCACTTCTCTCTGTGTCCTGTAGAATTTCTGGCAATTTCTTCTGTGAAGCAGGAACCTGAAGGACCATCTTGCCTTGCAAAGTTTAGTGGTCACCTTTCCATGGATCTTACATGTCCAGTTATTCATTTCCTCAAGCAGTCCAGGCAAGAGCAATTTCTTGCCCAAATGGCTATTTTTGCGAAGAAGAAGATAAACTTTGTATGGAATGTCTTCAATGCCCATCTTCCTCTTTGAAATAAATCAGTATTGTCAGGAGCAGACTTGTCTCATTGTCCAGAAAGTCTAAGTTTTTAAAACTTTTAAATGCCATATTCTGTAGGCCTTTGAAATGTTTGGAGATTACCCACATAATTGAATTATATCCATGTATACCTAGAAAACTTAACATGACTATAAATTTGGCTGTCATAGAAGACTAATTATTAATCTGTATTTCTTAATTATCTATTACAATTTTAAATGAGCTGTGCAAACCTAATACCTTAAACAAGAATAGAAATATATGTACAGTCTAACAAAATTGACTTTAAATTTGTATCAATAAACTAAAATCTATAGCAATTTAAAACAAGTTGCTCTCTAAAAGTAAGTTTAATAACCTATCCTTTCATCCTATCACATCTATATCAAATCCCTCCTTTTTACTTTTAGAAAGATATTGACTATGACCAATAACAATATGTAACCAATCTCTAGCAAAGACAAATTTCCATGATCCATTTTGGGTAAATGTGGGCATAGTGATCGAGGCTACTTCCTGCTGTTTGAGGGCACTGTATTCTTATGGTGATCCTGAGAAAATTAAGAATTACAGTCAAGTACTGACTGGAATAGTCTGTGACATTGTATTCTCTGAGCCAGTTGTCTTGAAGCTGATCTGGATGTTGGAACATCTGGGGACCTTTCAGGGGGTCTTCCTTGATCAAACTATATTAGGCTGGAAGCAATCCATAGGTTCTCATCTTCTGTGAAAACGAAAACAGAACTTCTTTTCCAAAGCAACATATCCTTAAACACAAATTTTGAAATAAAGGCACCTTTGAAATATACATATTGATTTAACTGAGCAGCATTTATAATCAAATGTCTTTCTGCAGTTAAAAATCCCAAAGACAATACACTCCACATTCTCTGTGTAATTAATATCCATGTTTACATGCCTTATTTTTTATACTAGCTTTACTATCTCTCTAAAGACTTTAATTTTTAAAACTATTTCTTTGTATAACTGTCTCTATTCATTTTCTTTTCTCTTCCAAGCCTGTGTACATTTTTACACACATTTTAAACAGTTTGGAGTTCTAGTTCATCTGAATCTGTCTTATTGTGAATCTGTAATCTTTCTCTAACCAGGAGAGATTTTAAATTGTTAAACTGCATGGCTAGTACAGAAAGCATCAGCCTTGGTTACTGACTCCACCCACCTCAGCTTCCAAATATGCCATGGATGCCATGTTCTCTGCTGACTCTGTGAGGCAGTGGGTCCATGTCTCCATCCAGCAACGTGTAGCCCAGAAAACTCTTCTTTTTTTGTACTAGCAAAAGCTAAATCCCCATGCAGCATACTGCTTGGATTGGAGATGCTTCTGTGTACCACAACAGGAATCTGCCATACTGTTTCAACCCTCAAGTATTGTGTGTTTAGAAGCTCTTTTTAAACTCTTTTAGGCCTTATGGAAATTTGAGGGTCCCATGTTGGTATGTCCAATGCAGTTGGATGATTTCTCCAGTCTTGTTAGGTTTCCTGTAGTCCTGTGGCCCACTGATAAAATAGTCACTCAGAAACTTATATTAACTAAAACTGTTTGGCCATTAGCTCAGGCTTACTACTGACTAGCTTTTACACTTACACTCAGCCCATTTCTGTTCATCTATATATCACCATGCTTTCCATGGCTTTACCTCTGTGCCTTTACATGCTGCTCCCTGGAAGACAGGATGGCATCTCCTGACTCAGCCTTCTTCTTCCCAGAATTCTCCTCTTTTCCTCACCCTGCCTATACTTCCTCCCTGGCTACTGGTCAATTAGCATTTTATGTATTAACCAATCAGAATAACACATATTCACAGCATAGAGAACAACATTCCACAGCATGACTTCATTATTTATTTTTCAAGACTGTTTTAGCTATCATAATATTTCTATATTTTCAATGATACTTAGAATTTTCCTTTTTAGATCTGGAAATAATTGTGTCCAAATTTTGATGGGGATTAAGTTAAATTTGTAGATTATTTCTGTAAACTGTCAGTGTTTACTATGTTAATCCTTACGATTCATGAGTATGTGAGATCTTTTGACCTTTTGATACCTTCTTCAATTTCTTATTTCAATTACTTGAAGTTTTTATTATAGAAGTCTTTCACTTGCTTAGGGTTACCCTAGGAAATTTTATACCTTTGGCTATTGTAATAGTCAGTGTTTCCCTGGTTTCTTTCTTAGCCCATTTAACATTTGTATATACAAAAACTACTGATTGTTGTGAGTTGTTTATATCTCCTTCTTCTTTGCTGAAAGTGTTTAGGAGATGTAGGAGATCCCCAGTGGAATTTTTAGGGTCATTTATGTATTATTTCATATCATCAGCAAATATTTGTTTTTAAATTCTTCATTTAGAATTTCTATCTCCTAATCTCATTCAGTTTTCCAGTAATACTAGGTAAGACATCAAATGCTACATTGAAAAAGTATGTAGGGAGTGGGCAACGTTGTCCTCTTTCTGATTTTAGTGGGATTAATTTGAGTTTCTTTCCATTTAAATTTTTATGGGCTATAGGCCTGCTGTAAACTACCATCATTATGTAGATGTATATCCCATGTACTCCTAATTTTTCCAGGACTTTATCATGAAGGTATGTTGAAAGCTTTTCAAGTGTCCTTTTTGTAGCTGAGGCAATGATGCTTTGTTTTTATTTTTCTGAGTTTTATGGAATACATTTGTTGATTTTCATATATTGAAACATTCTGGCATCTCCGGGATGAAGCCTACTGAACATGATAGTTAATGTCTTGATGTATTCTTGGATTTGGTTTGGATTTATTTTAATGAATATTTTTGTATCAATGTTTACAAGGTAAATCAGTATGTAATTCTCTGTCATTGTTATGTCTTAATTTGGTTTGAGTATCACTGTGATTGTAGCTTCATAAAGTAAATTGAGCAATGTTCCTTCTTCTCTGTTTTGGTATAATTTAGGAATATTAGCATTAACTCTTTTTGAATGTCTGGTAAAATTCTCTATTAAAATTACTTGGCTCTGCATTTTTTTAGTTAGGAAAATTTTAATGACTGCTTCTATTTCACTATTTCTTTGAGTCCTATATAAACTGCTTATCTGACTTTGATTTAAGTCTGGTATGTGAAAAGAATGTATTGAGGACACTATCCATTTATTTTGGATGTTATATTTGGTGAGTGCAAAAAAGTTTTTGAAGTATGTCCTTATGATTATCAGGAGATTCTCTTTATCTGTTGTTAAGTCTCCTCCCCTTATATTTCAGATTTTGTTAATTTGAATATACATGCTTCACATTTTACATAATTTGGAATATGGATGGTCCATACTGATTTTCTCTTTCTTTCATTGACTCTTTCTGTATTATTTTCTTTGATTATGTTTTATTGATTTCATCACTCAGTTTAATTATGCCTTCTGTCTACTACTCTGTGGTGTCATTATTTCTTTTTGTTCTAGAGCTTTCTAGTGTGCTGCTAAATAACTAATATGAAAATAATTCTTTTTATGTAGGCACTTAGTGACATAAACTTGGCTCTTACAAAGGCTATCATTATGTCTAATGTGTTTGTGTACACTGTGTGTTCATTTTCATTGAATTCTAGAATGTCCTCAGTTTCTTTTTTCTATTTTGATCCATTTTTAATTCATTAGAGAACTGTTAATTTTCCATGATATTGTAAGCTTTATGTTGTTGCTGTTGTTTTATATCCAGCTTTAATCCATAATGATCTGACAGAATATGGTGAGTTTTTTTAATATTCATGTATGTGTTGTGACTTCATTTTTTTCTAAGCATATCATCAATTTTGGAGAAAGATCGTTGAGGTTCCAAAAAGAGTGTATACTATTTTTTGGTTTTGTGAATGCTCTGTAATATCTGTTATGTCTAATTGGTTTACAAATTCTGTTAGCTCCAGGATTTCCCTGTTTATCTTTTGTGTGACTGACCTGGCCACTGGTAAAAGTGGGGTATAGAAGTCTCCCTCCATAAGTGTGTGAGGGTCAGTATGTGAAACTATAGTAGTAATTTTTTGCAAACTTGGATACCGTTGTTTTGAGGCCAAACATATTAAGGATAGAAATGTCATCTTGGTAGGTATTTCCTCTGATGAGTATGTTATGCCATTTCCTATTTCTTCAGAATAGTTCTGATTTAAATTCTGTTTTATTTTATATTGAATACATGAAGTTGTTTTTTAGGTCCGTTTTCTAGGAATATCTTTGTCTAAGCATTTACCCTAAGGTAATGCCAATCCTGGATATTGAGGCGTCTTTATTGGATTCTACAAACAGATGGGTCATATTTTCACATCCATTCTGTTATTTTGAGTATCTTTTTAAGGGATTTGAGACCATACCTTTTGAGAGATATGAATAAGCAGTGAGTGCTGATTTCTGTTATTGTGATTTTGTCATTGTAGATTTTGGAAGCTGTGTGCTGCCTGGTAGAAAAAATTTTGACATCCTGATAGAATTGTCCAGTGAGGTTCCCATGTAAAATATATTTTTAGATATTGGGAGCTGAAACTGATTAATGAAGATGGGACATTAAGGGGGGATCTGAAGAGATCCCTTGAAGCAAAGAAATCAGGTTTTCCAATCAGTATTTCTTTGTCCCATAGGAATGCATTATAGAGTAAGGAAAGTGCAGCTCAGAATGTCTGTTATAAAACTGAGTTTGGTAATGGGTAATTTGAATGGGAAGAATGGAAAGAGAAGTAAATATCTATGGATAGTCAGTAAGTTTCCCTGGCCACAGTGTCCTGAGTGTTTCCTAGGTTTAGTTGTTCAGGTTGCATGACCGGAATAAACCATAGAGTATAGAAAAGGAGGTTTGGTTGGGAAGATCTTTGTGAACCACTGGAGATGTTGATGTGCCTAGCAGAAGAGGGTATTCAGCTACAGAGCTGGGCACATGACATGGCATTGCGTTTTTTGAGGAGCTGAAGGAAAGGTGAACATTTACAGTTACCTTTTCTGTTTCCTTGGCTGGAGTGGGCTGTGAGTATCCAGGAAATGTCTCCTGGAATTTGGGTCTGTGTTAATGCAATGAGTGATAGTAGGGAAGTTATAATTAGAAGATTTCTGTGTTCCACTGGCAATAGGGCCAAAGGTAGAGAATTGAGTCCACAGCAAGTAGGATGCTGGTGAGCTGGGGAAGGAATTGTGAGATTGGATTTGGTGGAAGAGAAGGAAGGTAAAGACCCACATTTCGTCAAATAGCATGCAAGGTTTGATGGAACACATGGTGTAAAATACACTTGATGTGTGTTTATAACAGAGGTTGCACCACAGGCCCATAAAGCAGCTTGGGAAGCACTATAAGGCACATCTGAGTACTTTTACTTTTAAATAACTTGTACTTAATTTTTTTCTAATTGACTGTTTACAAAGCTTTGTTATTGCCACATGTGTTTTGAACATTGTGTGAACATTTCCTAGGCAGATAAACATATGACTATTCACCACAGATAAAGCACCAGTGACAGAACAAGTCAATGATTCAACACAACCCTACACTTGTCAATCAAGTCTCTACCCTGTAACATGCCTGCCAACAAAAATCTATGTAGGCCATTTGCATGGTGAACCCCCCAAGTTCTTTCATTCTCTTGATGACAGCCTACCCTATTCCCCCTTTTCCATTTTTCCCCTTTCAATGATATCACAGGTCCACTGATGTCAGATTCTCCCAGCTCTACCAGAGACCATAGTGGCCCCCAGAATTCCAGGTAGGCCATCCTTGAATCTCCCCCACTGTCCTTGACCACAAAATGCTATTGCCCATCCCCAACACTGCAGACCATAGTGCTTCAGACCAATAACACTGTAGGTGATTACCTACTCAACTAGAGAATATGCATGATTGTAAAAAGTCCATGTTGCTGGCCATCCTCTTTACTATCTCACATTTTGGTGACCCCACCCGTATCATATCCACAATCCAAATCACCTCTGTTTCAAAGTGTTCATGCCCAACTTGGGGAGATTTCCCCCTCTAGAACAGAAGCCAATCTGGCCACCAGAAGTTTTTCCCACAAGTTGTGTGGAGATGTCTTGAAGAACCTCAGGCCACACTGGCCAGAAGACAAAAGAGAAAACAGAAACAAAGGAACCAAGCACATATACAAATAAGAAGAAATTATAAATAAGCATCTAGACCTATAATTACCACAAACTCAGATGCCTAGAAACAAAAGTGTAAGTATACTATCAACAACAGCAGAGGCAGTATGTCACTCCCAATGCCAGCTATCTTACTACAGCAAACCATGACTATTCCAACAGAGCTGAAGCATAATAAAAAGACCTTAAAGCCAAATTGTTAGAAATGGTTGAGGATCTTAAAGAGGAAATCAATAAATCACTGAAAGAAATTGAGGAAAAGACAAACAAAAATGAGTAGGAAATGAGTAAATCCCTTAACAAAAGGAAAGGAAAAACATTCAATTGAAAGGAATGAATAAGACTGTATGAGATTTGAAAAAGGAAACAATCTGTGAAGAAAACACAAACTGAGGAACTTTTGGAAAAAAAAATCCAGGTGGCAAACAGGAATACAAGAGATGGAATAGAGAATCTAAGTCATTGAGATACAAGAGACAAGATAGATACAATTATCAAAGGAAATGCTAAATCTAAAAAATCCTTGACACAAAACTTCCAGGAACACTCAAACACTATGACAAGGTCAAACATAAGAAGAACGGGAATAGAGGAATGAGAAGAATCCCATCACAAATGCCCACATTATATTTTTCCCAAAATCATAGAAGAAAGTTTTCCTAATCTAGAAAAGGAAAAACCTACAAAGGTACAAACAAGTTTACAAAACACTAAATAGATTGTAACAGAAAAAAGATGCCCTCTCAATATAGTCAAAACATTAAATACACAGAACAAAAGAAGAATATTAAATGGTATGAGGAAAAAGGTGAAGTAATATATAAATGTAGACCTAGCTGAATATCATCTGATTTTCAATGGAGGCTATAAAATGCAGAATGATGTGGTCAGTTGTCCTGCAGATGATAAAAGAGCTCAGATGTCAACCCATACCACTATATGCAGAAAAACTTTCAATCCTTATAGAAGGAGACAACAGGATACTCCATTATAAATCAAATTTAAATGATTTCTATCCACAAATGCAGCACCACAGAAGGTAATAGAGGGTAAAATCAAACAAGAAATGTTAACTTCATCCATAAAAACACAAGAAACAAAACAATCTCTTACCAAAAAAATCAAAACAAGGGAAACACTCACAAACATCACCATCACCAACAAAATACAACAAAACAGAAATTTACAATAATTTTCATTGATATGTCAGTAGTATCAGATCCAATATAAAAAGTAACAGACTGCCAGAATGGATGTGGAAAGAGTATCTATTCTGCAAATAATAAATATACCTCAAAAACAAAGATAGTCATACCTCAGAGTTAATGACTAGAAAATTTTTTTAGGTATATAAATATTTTAATAAAAAAATTCTTGCTTTCAAAAAATGCCATTATTTTTTCCATCTCACCTTCTTTCCCTGTATGTTTTATATATTCTAGAATGGACACAATTTACTTTGATAATGAAATTTTCTCCTCTGTCCCACATTTTTTTTGTCTAGAGAAAGTTTAGAAACTTATTATTTATTTGGTTCTCCAGGTGATTCCTTCATCACTTAGAGCTGTTTTATGATATTATGAATGAATTTCTTATTTCTTCAAATTAGCCTCCCAAGTGCTTAGTATTATTTGTTGAAATGTACAGGTTCATCAGGTGTGACAGCTCTGGCCTTAATCCCAAGGCTCAGAAGGCTGAAACACAAGGCCAGCACAATAGGACCCTATTAAAAAACAAACGAACACTCACCCAAAAAACAACAGAACCCAAGTATATATATAGACTTCCCCCAACTTCATGCTTCCATTGTAAGACAGTGATATGTTACGTGCTTGATTGTGCTTCTCAACTATAACTTCTATGCCCATCATCTCTCCTATTCTTGAATCAGTCACACACAGGTATAACCTCTGTAGTGCTTTAGTGTATCTTTTAGTGTCTCACTCTTTAAGACAGATAGACAGACAGAGTCAAGTCCTTTTTCTGTCCTGGGTTAAGTTTCTAGTATCATAGAATGTAACATAGAGACTAATAAGACTAGAAAATTTTTTAAGCAAAATGATTTAAAAAACAAGATAGGGAAGCATTTCTAACATCCAACAAAGTACACTTCAAACCCAAATTAATCAAAGAGGATGAGAAAATATACTACATATTTATATAGGAGAAATCCATAGAGATAACATTTCACTTCTCAACATCAATGCTCTAAATGCAAGGTCACTCACATTACTAAAAGAAACATAACTTAAAAAGAAAGAAAAAGAAATGTGACTAAAGCTTAAATCACACATTGACTCTTAGACATTGATAGTAGGAGATTTCAAAATCCCACTCTCTCCTGAGGACTAGTCATAAGGACAAAAGCAAAGCAGAGTAACACTCTTGCTAACAGATGTTATAAACAAAATACCTAACAGATAGCTACAGAACATTGCACTCAAACACGAAAGAGTATTTCTTCTTTTCAGAACTTCATCGAACTTTTTCCAAAATTGACCAAATACTTGGTCACAAAACAAGTCTCAAACAATGTAAGAATATTAAAACAATCCCTTGAATCCTACCAGACTACCACAGATTAAACCTAAACATCAACAATAAGAGAAAAAACAGAGAAGTTTCAAACTCATGGAAAATGAACTGCTCTCTAATGAATGAATAGGAAATTAAGACAAGAATAAAGAAATTAAAGACTTCATAGAATTAAATGAATATGAATAGAACATACACCCAAACTTATAGGACAAAGTGAAAGTGGTGGAAAAATAAGGTTCATTTATGGTGATATTTTATTTGCACTAAAATGTGATTTGTATGTTAATAAAAAAAGTTGCCCGGTGGTCAGATCTATTAGAGCTATAGCAAAGGCTGGGCAGTGGTGATGCACACCTTTAATCCCAGCACTTGGTAGGCAGAGCTAGGTAGATCTCTGTGTGTTCAAGGATACAGCCAGCATTGGAGACACATACCTGTAATCTCAATACCAACCATAGAAGACCTAGAGGTCTGTACTGACAGGCAGTGATGAGGCAGTCATGTGGTTGGGTTTACAACCAATGAGAAGGCAGAACAGAAAGTCTATATAAAGACAAACACACAGGAAGTAGGTCTCTGGTCTGAAGAGGATAGCTGCAGAAGTGATGGGTAAGGCTCTTAGTTCTGACCTCTTGAGCTTTCATCTCTGCATTGGCTCTGTGTTTCTTATTTAATAAGATGGTTACTTCTACATTCATCTAGCTTTTTACAAAATAAATTGGAGAGATCTGATATTAGCAATTTTCAACACACCTGAATGCTCTAGAACAAAATGAAGAAAGCATATCCAAGAAGAATAGACTCTTGCATAATCAAACTGAAGTCTATAATCAATAAGTCAGAAAAAAAGAGAACAATAAAAAGAGTCAGTCAAATGAAGAATTGTTTGATAAAATCAACAAGATAGACAAACCCTTATCCAAATTAACTAAAAGATAGAGAGAATAGTCAAATTAACATAATCAGAAAAGAAAAAGGAGACATAATAATAGACATCGAGTGAATCTGAATAATCATTAGGTCATATTTTTAAAACTTGTAATTAACAAAATTGGAAAATCAAACAGAAATGGATCATTTTTTCAATAGATACCTCTTACCAAGTTAAATAAAGATCAGATAAATAATTGCAACACACCTACAACCCCTAAAGAAATAGAAACAATCTGTAATACTCTCCCAACCAAATAAAACTTAGAGCCAGATGGTTTTAGCACATAGTTTTACCAGAAATTCCGTCAGAGCTAACACCAGTTTTCTTCAAATTATTCCACAAAATAAAAACAGAAGGAAGACTGCCAACTTCATTTTATGAGGCCACAGTCACCTGATTCAAAAACCACAAATAATCCAACCATAAAATAAGATTACAAACAAATTCCCCTTATGAACATAGATATAAAATATTCAATAAAATATTTTCAAGTCGAATCCAAGAAAACATGAAAAAGATCATCCATTATGACTAAATAGGCTTTATCCCAGAGATTGAGATATGGTTCAATATCAGAAAAATCTGTCAATGTAATCCATCATATAAAGAAACTGAAAGAAAAACACCATATAATAATCTCATTAGATGCTTCTCAAAGGCCTTTGAGCAAATCCAACAGCCCATTGTGTTAAAAGTCTTGGGAAATGGTTTTTTTTTAATCTAAGTATTAAAATGAGTGTGAATAAATAAATAAGTAAATCAAACTTGGTGTCCAACAACAGAGAATTGAATGAGAAAAATATAGTATACAAGCATGAAGTTTTTCGGTAGTAGGAATACAGGGAACATACTTCAACATAATAAAGGCAATTTACATCAGACCCATAGCCAACAGCAAATTAAATAGAAAGAAAGAAAACCAAAGTAATCCCAATAAAATCAGGAAGTAGACAAAGCTGTCTATTATCTTTCTATTCTTCAAATACTATTCAAGATAGTATTTGAAGATTTAGCAAGAACAGTAAAATTACTGAAGGAGATCGTGATGTTACAACCACACACACACACACTGCTACATACAGACATACTGGCATCCATACAGAGATACATAAATAATTCAGGCATATACTCATTTCTACACACTCAGGTACATGCCCAGACAAACAGATAAACATACTGGCACATATAGACAGAGAGACATACACATTCAAACAGACACTCAGAAAATTAAACACACAAAATACATCCACAGGCTGACACAAACATGCATAATCGCCGAAGTACACAGAGTGAGAGATATGCAAATATAAACAACTACACAGAGAGACATTGACACAGACAAATTTATGCCAACTTCCAAAGACATACCCACAGACACACACATGCACAGCAACACACATATGTATATGCAAGCACATACACAGAAACTTGCAAAACACACACATAGACCCATGCACTAATTCACACAGGAAGATACACACAAAAACAAACACTCAGACATAAAGACATTGCCATAAGGCAAATTTATAATCACTTCTACAAACAGACAGATAGATTTGCAGCTAGGCAGGAGCACATACATATATAAAGCAACACAGATACACAGAAACACACAAATATACAGCCATGTGCAGTGACAATATCCATTCACATACACAAATATGCATGTATGTACCAAAAAGAATCTTAGCAAATTTCTTGTATAATTACTCTGAGAGTTATAAGTGAGGTCCCTAGAGCATAGAGCGGGAGCAGAAACAGCCAAGGACACATGTGAAAACCATCTCCTACACTGATTAGAACGTAGTTGGGAATTAATAAATGAAGGCTCATTTTCTCAACATGGAGAGCATTATTGACTTAGGACTGATATGTTTTCAGTATTAGGATGGGTTGAGGATATCAGGTGCTTTGTAACATAATCACTGATTTTGATTGATAAATTGTTTCTTGCATTTAATTGCCATTTCATTAGAGACTTACAGTAATGGCTAGAATTATTTCCTCAGCAAGAAAAAAAGTTTAGAAATATATTTCATGAACATTTCTTCATACATTAGATTTGAGCATCTAAGAGACTCTTAATCACTCTGATACTGATGACACCAAATATCATCCATTACAAGAAATACTACCTTTAAGCACTTATATAGGTTTTTTTTTCCTATTGTCCATTAACTGAATATCTTCTTGTTGAAAGAGCATCTCATACAAGGCTTAGGCCACAGCATACACAGCATTGTATACATCATAACCGCCATCAATAAAGGCCAAATCAAAGCTGGGCAGTGGTGGCACACGCCTTTAATCCCAGCACTCGGGAGGCAGGGCCAGGTGGATCTCTGTGAGTTCGAGGCCAGCCTGGACTACCAAGTGAGTTCCAGGATAGGCTCTAAAGCTACACAGTGAAACCCTGTCTCGAAAAACCAAAAAATAAAAAGACCAAATCAAAAGTCTGCACCATTAGCCATTGTAATGAGGCATTGGATGAGCAGGTCTTCAGTGCCTTAGACTTATATGCTGAGACTTCACAGTTAAATTTTATCCACCCAGCCTTGCCAGGTATTCAGGTATTCATCTTAGTATTTGAGATGAACCAGTATCTAGACAAAAAAAATTAAAATCAGAAATCTCAGCATGGTGGTGTTTCATGGAAATTTGCTAAGCCTCTGTGTGTTTATTTGTGACCAAGCAGCTGTAGGACACAGGAAAACTTCTGTCTACTGTGGTGTGTGAGAGCTAGAGACCCAATGGATGAATAAAGTATGAAGGCTATCTTATGTATAGTATCATCCCACTGTGAGTTGGGGACCCATATTCTCTGTATACCTGGATATTGCCACAATCTAAAGTTCACCCCTTGAGGACTGTCCATGTCACCATAAATGATAAGTACATTTGTGGATAATGTCATGATTTGGTTATAATATACTTCAACTCTTGGCATGTAAAAATGCAGGTTGCCTGGGATGATGCTCATGAAGGTGAAGCAGACTGTATTTTTCTATCTCTGTTCTCAAATATGAGAGAAATTGAGTACCCTGATCATTGTCTGAGATGGCCAGCCCAACCCAATTACAGTTGAAGTAAAGCATAAATCATGGCCAGGGCTACAGATGTATTTTGGGGGCCATCTGATACAGATAGGGAAACTGATAATTATCATTTGAGATAAGATGGAAAGGTCCATAGGTAAGCTGAAGGACCTAGGACATAGGAAGCAGCATGAGCTATCACGCACTGCTAAGAAATTATAAGCAGTGTTCTAGAAAATCCTGTCATTACTTCTTCCCTTATCACTGCTTCACACAAGGAAATGTAGAATTCCCATCAAGTCTGAATAGTACTCTTGAACTACACAGTTTATCATAAGTGTGATGCCAGTCTCTTCCCCACACATCTTAGCACCAATGGAGACAAGATTTCTTGCAGAATCACAGCCCCAAAAGAAAAACTTATGTGCTGAAATTTGTAGATGTCCAGGAATGTTCCAATTGTTGCAGATGCTGCCCAGTAAGGTCCTGTAAGCACCACTGTACACCTGATTTCTTTATTACAGACACAATTAGGGGGAGTTTCATGATTTTGTTCAGAAAAAAATGAGATTGTGTAATCGTGACACAGTATTATACTTTCTGCTAGTAATTCAAAAACTAGAGACATATTTGGTAAAAGATCATGGTTCTTGTTGATTTCATCAATGGAAATAGCCAAGGCCAGGCTAAACTGGTAGGTTACAGTTGATGTTCTGTAAATTGAACAGTGTTTATTGTGGTCAAAAATCTACAGATGATCATTTGTAGTCAGAATGAGGATTATCTAATATTCCCAACCATCTATTAGGATTGAAACAAATCTCCTGTGTTGTGAGGTTGGGATGACATAAGAAGCTGGAAGCTTACAAAAGCTTTAAAAGTTCATGAGAATGCATCTCCCGTGAACAAGATAAGCCTTTGCATTTTCCACAGAGAGGGCTGTCTGTCTTTGGTTTTTGAGTGCTTGCTCAGAAGGTAAATACCAGGGCACAGCCTTGACTGAACAGTAAACCTGATCATGAAATCATTTTGAAATTATTGAACAATATGAAAAATACATGTAAAGCATGAGCAAAGTTTCTGGTAATTTTAAGGAAACAAACTGAATTGGATAAGGCATTCAAAGCATGACAGTAAGTGCTCAGTAGTGTTTCTGAGGCAACATTTGGCTCCTGTACTTATAATTAATTGTAATTAGTGGACAATATAGTTAACATATTCCCTCATGTCCATCCTCATCTTGTTTCTTTCTTTCTGGTTTCTCTATGGCAGGCACAAGATGTTTTTTCAAAAGATTTATTTTAAATAAACATATCATGTATCTATATGTATGGACATGAGAAATATACCTTGAAGCCATAAAAGTGCCATGGATTCCATAGTTTTGAATGACACATGGCTCTAAAATGGAATGGCCTCAAATTCACAGAAATACATCTGCTCTTTTCCCGAATGCACAGATTAAGTGCATATACCTAGCATTGTTCACATATTTTATGTTTACAGAAGTATGTTCAATGTAAATATACTTGGTATATCTGTCCAACATAAATTTTCTTATAGAGAGAACACTTTATATACATTTCCAGTTACAAATACACAAAACTAGCATTGTATTGAGAACTAGGGACATCTAGAAATTGCAGTGAGATATATTTGTAAAATGAAAGATTATAAAGTGTATGATGTGTGGGAAATATTTATGAATTTTGAAAATAAAGATTGTCAACAAGCTAGTAGGAATAGAACAATAGCATTTTGTGTTTATATTTATGGGAAAAATAATAACTACCATGTCTTCTTACTCACTTTGTATCATCTGGCCAATAAAAATCAAACAAACAAATATACTCTTTCATTCTGAATGATTCTCTCAGAGTTAAATACAATCTCTATCCCATATATAAACTGCACCACTATAGTAACTTTGTGTATAAATATATTTATCTGTACATTTGTTGAACAAAAATATCTTATAATATTTTTTGTTAACACATGAAAAAATGTCATTGAAATTTTCAGCAACAGTTAACAGGAATTTGAGATTATATCTTATGAATCTGAAACACTAACTCCTGCACACTAGACATTAATAAACATCAATGACATGAGCTGTTAGAGTTGCCTACTGGACTAAAGAGCTATGTTTGAAAACAAGTATCAGCAATACACAAAATAAAATGTGTATTGTGCCCAAATTGGTATAGCTATAATTAGTAAAATTACAGAAAGAAAAACATAAGAGGTTAGTGTGATATAAATGTCAGGGCATAAACGGCTTAGACATAAAGGGAAGAGACACATTCCTCTTAAATAATGGCAAAGATGAACTGGTAGGTAGCTGTTCCCAAATGTTGCCAAGTATCACATGCTACAGCTCTTATTCAGGGAAGTGACAAGGAAAGTAAGCAGTTGAAATGTTAGTGACAGCTTTATATTTCAAAGAATGCAAATATATCTTTTATAGTCCACATATTCCTTCTTTACCTATAGAGAATGTGAAGAACTAGACTATGAATTTAAAGGACAGTAGTTACACATGTATATAAGTGAACTATGGAGAAACAGGAACACATATGAAGTTCACAGTGGACAGGTCTCCTACTTCATTCTTGATGCAGCTTTAGAAGGCACAATGTGACCACATGCAGAGCATCTGAGAGAGTAACTGTATATACATGTAAAAATTCCCTGGAGCTAGGGTTGCTGCAAATATTAGATGTCCTAGCACATGCATTAGGAGTGACAGTGATCAAAGGGTCATCACAGACTCTACTTGACAGTCATTTAGCTACACTCATTTAGAGTGATAGTCATTGAATAGTGTGGAGTTTCCTTCAGTAAGACACCACCAGCTACTGTGCTGTTGAAACTGTCAAGAGGAGGGTTATATGTGATGGAACAAGATAGAGAGTCCTTTCTTTACTCAGCTTCCAGCCTTTTCAGTAGTGGGATAACTGGGAGAAAAACAGAACACTCTCTGGACAAATTAAAAGTAGAAAAAGAGCATTGAGTCTCTAAAAGAACTTGAGGTCATTTCTTAGTTTTCAGATTGGGTAACAGGCCAAATACTCAAAGCATTGCTCTGACTCTCATCTTCCTACAAACAATGAAATATTCATGATGACATTTACATGGAAAATAAAAAGGAACTTACTGTATATTAAGAATGTGGTTGAAATAATCCTTCTCCACAGGCCACTGCACTCTTAAAAGGATGAAGATACAACCTGTCAACAAGACTCCATCCTTGTCTTTATTCTGCTTCATTCTCCAGAGACATCTGGGATGAATGAAACTGGACACAGGAAGTGGAATGTTGAGGAGCAAGAAAAGAAAAATCAAAGTGAACATCTTTGTCCAACTTGAAGCCTGGTCAGTGTGCATTGTGAAGTGCTATTAAGATTAGCACATTATATAGGCACACATATTCCCACCTGTTTTTTCTCTGTAGCCAAAGGACTGGCTACTTGTGATTCACAATTTCTTTTTTTCCAGATGGTTCCGTCCCCTTGTAGGATTCTTGGACACTCCCTTTCCTGGGGCTCTACATCTGATGCTCATGTAATTAAATTTGGTTGATAAATATATATGAGGAGAGTTCAGCTAGTTTCATGACATCACTCATAGTTGTGAAAATTAAGGCTCTTTGGAGGATGCCATTTTGGGAAAACTTGATCCCTGGACTGTTTGAACAATCTGTGTATTTTTATGCCTTTAGAAATGATGTCCGTAGATTTTGGCAGATGTTTCACATTGAGACATTCCATATTGATTCAGGAAGGACTCACAAAGGCAGCATTCCTGGTTATACAATGGGAATTTTATTATGAAGTCCCTTTCAGGGAAAAGCAGCTCCATGTTTACAGCAATTGAGTTCCACACAGCATGCAGAGTGGGACCTATGCTACAGTAACAGTTACAGAATATCTAATCAAATCCTGTACTTCCACTGTGTTGAGAACAAATAATCAGGCAAAATACCCAAATTTCCTTAATCCTACTGTTCTATACCTATCCAGCTCATTGCAGATGTACTGTTGCACTTACATTACAAATATGTTTTTTTAATATTCAACAAGATCCATAGAGATTTTCTGTCCTACACATCAATTACTAAATAAGATCTCTCACTGTTCCTCCAAACCAATCATTATTAAAGAGAAGATAAAGTAAATATTTGATTTCTAAAACATCATCTCCATCCCCAAGCCTCAGTTCTAATAGTTCAATTCCTTGTCTTGACCCAATTCTTTTGCTTTATCTTTGATTTCCTACATTGTTTTTGCCCACTTTACAGTCCAGAAGTGGCTGTGAAGAATTCTGTTTTGAGTATCTTAGAAGTAAATACGAAATGGGAAGTGACTCTGTGTTAATGTGAAAGTTGTTCTTATAACATTTTCCTAGACCTCTGTTTTTGTTTGCATTCTAGAACCTGCAGTGTCTGATGAGTATGGGCTGATGAGCCTCCTTCAGTGGATATGAACAACAGAGAAAGTAGAACAAAGTTGGGCATGTCATTGCTGTGGTTGAAAATGTGTCCTATTTAGTATCTGTGATGAGGCACATAGGGCTAATATTCTTATGTACATCTGATTGTCCATTAATAATAAATACTTAAATAGTGCATGACCTCTGGTTTTGTGATTAGCTAACGTGGGGGAATAAGATGTGTGAAAAAAGCAATGAGACAAGAAGAGTCTTTCATAGGAAGACAGAAAATTCACCTTTTATGGAGTGTGAAAATAAAAATTCCACTTGTCCATTTTCGGTATTGTATCCAGCTTTGTTTTGTGTGGTATAATTATTATTTTTTTAATTAATATACAGCATAAATGAATCTATTCTGGCAATTCACATATGTGACATGTGTGTTTAGTTGGTATTTTCCCCCTCTCACCCACATCAGTTGTTCATCTTCCTCAATGTAAGAAGTTTCCTTCTGACTTCATGATGTTTTTGAGCATATTGAATCAATAAAACAGGTGTGATATTTTCTTTATACTGACTACACTGGGTTCCCAATCCTTAGTTCCTTAAGGCCTTAAATTCTCAAGTAATTCCTCTCCTACCTTAAATGTTTTAATGTATGTACACACACACATGCACACATAAACTGACAATCATACACACACACACACACACACACACACATACACACACACACACACACACACACACACAATTATATCTACAGTCTGAAAAGCATGAATTTCCAGAGACTGTTTATGTAACATGATGACTTCCTAATTCATCCCCAATTCCTGCTAATGACATCATTTAATTCTTGCATGCTGAGGACAACTCCATTATATGTAAATAAATTCTATGTGACTTTCCTCTGAATTCTAATATGTCTAAGAGAAGTCTGGACCCAATAATCTTATTTGTAAAATCTTATAATTGGTTTCAGTCATTTAGGAATTATATAGAATCTATTTATTTAAACGTCCCTAATATTCATGTATATGGCATAGTTAAAAATCACTGTGTATATATTTAAGTATGGTAATTCATGGGAAAAACTTAAAAATTCTAATAATGCACTGCAAATAACAATAGTGAATCTTTATTCACGTGAAAATAATTTTACAAAATTTTAGCTGAATTTTTTTATTTCCTCATCTGTGGTCAGGCATCAAGGGGGATTCCATATCTAGCAAATGCTGAAAAAGAATGGAATAAACATTGTAGATATAACCAACCATCTTATTAAATAAGAAACACAGAGCTGATTCAGAGAAGAAAGCCAAGAAGTCAGAGCTAAGAGCCTTACCCTTCCTGCTTCAGCAATCCTCTTCAGCCAAGAGAGCTCACCGAAAAGAGAGCCTACTTCCTGTGTGTTTGTCTTTATATAGTCTTTCTGTTCTGCCTTCTCATTGGTTGTAAACCCAAACAAATGACTGCCTTGTCACTGCCTATCTGTAGAGACTTCCAGGTCTTCTCTGGTTGGTATTGAGATTAAAGGTGTGTGTCTCCAATGCTGGCTATATCCTTGAACACACAGAGATCTACCTAGCTCTGTCTACCAAGTGCTGGGATTAAAGGCATATGCCACTACCGCCACGCTCTTGCTATGGCTCTAATAGCTCTGACCCCTGGGCAACTTTATTTATTAACATACAATTAAAATCACATTTCAGTACAAATAAAATACCACCATAAAACATTGGCAGAAAAGTATCTGTGTGCTATGCTTATTTGTGTATTTTCAGGAGGTTCCATGAGGGATGTGGTTGGACTATAAGATAGTCCTACATATACTGACTGATATAGTGGTCCTACATGCTTATTAATTTATTTGGTCATATTTTCTAGACAACACCTTTGTCTACATTTCCAGGTTCACTAACAGATCTACTTGCAATCTACTGAGAACAAGTAACATCTGGAAATTATTTGAAATATTTTATTCCAGTATTACATGTTTGTAAAATAGATGAATAGAAAGTATGAATTATGAATCAATCATTCAGAATGAAATAGTATGTTTGAGCTTGACATTTAATGGTCAGTGATATGAAATGAGTTGGAAAACACGGGAGTTATTATTCTTCCCATAAATATAAATATAAAATGGTATTGTTGTGTTACAACTAACTTGTTGACCAAGTTTTGTCTGTTGGAGGCTTGATTCTTTTCCTGAGTGTTGAAGTGGTAGACTCATTAAAATGAACTATAGTAAAAGAATGTTGCCTTTCCATCTTGTTAAACGTAATCCCTTCCTCAAATATTCTTTTCCCACATGTATTACATCATTAGAAAAGCAAACATCAGATATTGTGGTATCAAAGTTTGATAAATTCTATTTGGGTCCACAGCTTTTGAAACTGCTATTTTGGAGACAGAGTGATGGCATAGCATTTAAGAACAGCAGCTAGTCCTGGATAGGGCAAAGATTTGATTTCCAGCACAAAAATATCATGGCTCACAACTGAGTGTAACTTAAGTTATAAGAGATTTGAATATAAAATACATTCGGGTGCTCTAGCTAAGCAAGTGAAAGACCTGTATGATAAGAAATTTAAATCTCTGAACAAAGAAATTGAAGAATATATCAAAAATTGGAAAGATCTCCCATGCTCATAGAAAGATAGAATCAACATAGTAAAAATGGCAATCTTACAAAAAGCAATCTACAGATTCAATGGAATTCCCAACACAATTCTTTACAGACCTGGAAAGAACAATACTTAACTTTATATGGAAAAACAAAAAACCTAGGAAAGCTAAAACAATCCCATATAATAAAGCAACCTCTGAAGGCATCATGATCCCTGACTTCAAACTCCACTATAGAGCTATAGTAGTAAAAACAGCTTGGTACTGGCTTAAAAACTGACATGTGGACCAATGGAATCAAATTGAAGACCCTGACATTAATCCACACACCTATGAACATATGATTTTTGACAAAGAAGCCAAAACTGTACCATGGAAAAAAGAAAGCATCTTCATCAAATGGTGCTGGCATAACTGAATGTCAACATATAAAATATTACAAATAGATCCATATCTGTCACCCTGCACAAAACTTAAGTCCAAGTGGATCAAAGACCTCAACATAAATCCAGTTACACTGAACTTGACAGAAAAGAAAGTAGGAAGGAGTCTGGAATGCACTGGCTCAGGAGACCACTTCCTAAATACAACTCCAGTAGCACAGACACTGAGAGCACCAATTAATAAATGGGACCTCCTGAAACTAAGAAGTTTTTTAAAGCAAAGGGCATGGTCAATAAGACAAAGTGACAGCCTACAGAATGGGAAAAGATCTTCACCAATTCCACATCTGACAGAGAGCTGATCTCCAAAATATATAAAGAACTCAAAAAGCTAGACTTCAAAATACTGAACAATCCAATTAAAAAAATGGGCTACAGAGCTTAACAGAGAATTCTCAACAGAAGGATCTCAAATGGCTGAAAGACATTTAAGGAATTGCTCAACGTCCTTAGTCATCAGGGAAATGCAAATCAAAACAACTCTGAGATACCATCTTACACCTGTGAGAATGGCTAAGATCAAAAACACTGAAAACAGCTTATGTTGGAGAAGATGTGGAGCAAGGGGAACATTCCTACACTGTTGGTGGGAATGCAAACTTGTACAGTCACTCTGGAAATCAGTATGGCAGTTTCTCAGAATTGGGAATAAGTCTTCCTCAAGATCCAGCTATACCATTCTTAGGCATATACCCAAGGAATGCTCAATCATACCACAAGGACCAATGCTCAAATATGTTCATATCAGCATTATTCATAATAGCAAAAACCTGGATACAACCTAGATGTCCCTCAACTGAAGAATGGATAAAGAACATGTGGCACATATACACAATGGAGTACTACTCAGCAGTAAAAAACAATGATATAATGAAATTTGCAGGCAAATGGATGGATCTAGAAAATACCATCGTGAGTGAGGTGACCCAGACTCAGAAGGAAAAACATAGTATGTACTCACTCATAAGTGAACACTAGATGTGAGGGAAGAGATGGCCAGACTGCAACCCACAACTCCAGAGAGGCTAGCTAACAGGGAAAGACCCTGGGAGGGCCATATGGATGACCCTGTGAAGGAGAAGTGGATGAGATACATGAATGGACTGGGTGTGGCGGTGGCAGAAGGTGAGGAGTGGGGGATGAGAACATAGGAAAGTGGGAGGGTCAAGCTAGAACAGGGACAGAGTGGGAGGGCAGGGAGGAACATACCATGTTAGATGAGGACATCATGGGAATAGGAAGAGGCAGGGTGCTGGGGAGGCGCTGAGGAATCCACAAGATTGACCCCACTTTGGTCTGCTGGCAGTGGTCCAGAGGGTCCTGGACTGATCTACTCTGGTGACCTGCTTAGCAAATAACCTAACTGTCATCATAGAGCTTTTGTCCAGTGACTGATGGAGGCAGAAACAGAGATCCATTGCCAGGCACCAGGCTGAGCTCTGGGAATCCAAATGATGAGAGAGAGGAGAGATATTGCAGGCGAGGGAGGTCGAGATTATGACGGGAGGATGTGCAGAGATGACTGGCCACACTACTGGAAGCCCATGAACTGTGGACTGGTGGCTGTGGAGCCCCATGGGACTGGACTAGGTCCTCTGGCATGGAAGACGGTTGTTTGGCTTGAATTGTTTCGGGGCACCCAGGCAGGGGTATTGGGATCTGTCCCCGCTGCATGGGCAGGCTTCTGGGAATCCAGTGCCTGTGGTGTGACACCTTGCATAACCTTAGTGCAGTGGGAAGGGGCTTGGACCTACCTAGGCTCAGTGAGCTTGGCCCTACTGACTCCTCATGGGAGACCTCAATTTGGGGGATGTTGGGATGCGGGGTGGCTTGGGAAAGAGGACTGGGGGTATGAGGAGGGAGGACGGGGGATCTGTGGATAACATGAGGAGTGAGTAGAAAATTTCTTAATAAAGAAAAAAAAAGAATCAGTGACAGTCCCTGAAACCACTGTTAGGAATCCCACAAGAACACCAAGCTACTTGGCCATAACATATATGTGGTGATCTAGATTAGACTTGTACAGGTTCCCTGATTGCTATGAGCCTATGTGAGTTCAAGTCAATTGATTCTGTGAGCCATGTTTCCTTGGTGTCTCAGATTCCTTGATTTCTCCAATCCTTCCTCCCCCTCTTCCAGAGGACTCCTCAAGTTCTGCCTAATGATCTGCTTTGGGATTGTGCATATTCTCCCATCACTTGCTGAATGAAGTCTCTCTTGTCTCTTGATGATGATTATGCTAGACTCTGGTCCCAGAAAATTCTAGATGCAGGTCCAACTGTAGGTTGAATGTTTTGCAGGTGTGTTCATGTCCCAATCCCTCCACTTGAGGCCTTTATCTAGATGCAAAACCAGAAAGATACACAGTGAAAAGAAAATTGTGGATTTATTTTTCTGGTGAACATAGGCAAATAATATAGTAAAACACCTTTCAACATATTTCAATAACACATCAAAAATGTAACTCATCCTTGTCAAGTCAATTTTAATCTGAACATGCAGGAATGCTTCAACATGCACCAATCAATAAATATATTTCACCACACAATGATCTCATGATTAGAAATTTCATGATTGTGTCAATAGGTATGGAAATCCAGCATCCATTTATATTTAAAGCCTTGGAAGGATTACAGATTAAGATTGGAACATATCTCTATATAATAAAGGTTATGTATGGCAGACCTATAGTCAAACATCATGTTAATGGAGAAAAATATTCCTAAAGGCATCATAACCAAGACAATGGTAATCAGAAAACCTTTCACCATGCCAAGTAACCAAGGGTTGGAATTTCTGGTAGATAAACAAGGCAAATGAAGGACAAATACAAGTAAATAAGAGAAAGTCAGAATATTCATCTTTGCAGGTAATCTGATTAAATACTTAAGGTATTCAGATTTCATGGTACAATTCCTAGAGCTGATAAACAGTTTCATGTAGGCAGAGTTTTCCTGTCCCAACTGCCTGGTCCCAAATAACCACTCAGAGGCTTGTGACTAGCTCTTACATTTAAATTAACCCATTTCTATTAATCTATGTTTTATCACATGGCTTGTGGCTTTACCTGTCCTCTAGCATCTCTTGCTCCCTCGGTGGTTGACTGGTTTCTCCCCAGACATCACTGTCCTTCCCAGTCCTTAGTTTGGTTTTTCCACCTAACCTTATTCTGCCCAGATATTGGCCAATCAGTTTCTTTGTTAGACCAGGTACAATGACATATATTCACACAGCATAAAAGAATATTCCACAGCAGTTTCAGGTAGTGGCAGGTTATAATGATTATATAAAAAAATCAAAAAACCCTCCTCTATAACAGTGAATAACACACTGAGTCAGAAGCAAGGGGAGAAATCTCATATCCCATAGGTTCTAAAATTATTTTTGAATAAAGTTCATCAAAGGCATTACGATTATCTACAATGAAGCTCTATAACACTGATGTAATAAATTGAAGAAATTAGAAGATGGAAGTAACTCCAATCCTCATTGGTACAAAACATTAATATTGTGAAAATGGACATACATTTTAAAGGAAACCATGGATCCTGTAGCTCAATCAAAACTGCAGTGCTACGCTTAAAAAAAAAAACTGTCTTGTAATTCTTTTGGAAGATCAAAATACTCCCAATAGCCTAAGTCATCTTGTTCAAAAAGAATCATTATGGATAAATGAATATCCATGCTCAAAAATTACACTGCAGAACCCTAATAAACAAATGATCATAGCAGACAAAGTAGTTATAATAAATAGAGAAGGGGACATAGATGAAAGTTAGACTCCTGATTTTTGACAAAGATGAAAAATACACTCATTTGAGAAAAGAAAGTCTGAGACAGACATCTGTAAAAGAAACAATCTAGACCCCCATCTCCCACTGTGCACAAAAATCAAATCCAGCTGGGTAAAGTACTTCAACTGAAGACACCTGAAACTTGTATTTCAAAGAATACATACACATAAGGACTTTCTGACTAGGATTCTAGCCATAGAGGGAATAAGTTAAAAGAAAGAAAGACATGAAACAATGCAAAATTAAAACACCTCTGTATAGAAAGGACAGTTGTGGATGGAGTCCAGTCATTGCTGCTGATGATCTTCAATGGCATCCTGAAGATATTGAGAAAAGTTTTGCTAGCTGGACATCTGTCAGAATGTTAATATCAGGACTGTACAAAGGACACAAGAAGCCTAGTGACAAGAACATAAGCCATTGGGTATAGAACTGAACAACAAATTCTCAAAGGACAAGTGCAGAGGTTAATAAATATTTTAAAACGTGTGCAACACTCTTATTTGTGATTCTTTTATTTTTTAGTTTGTTTGTTTTTTATTTTTATGTTTTATTTTATTTATTTATGGAGGTCTTAAATACAGGTTTACAGCACAATGGGAAAACCCTGGAGGGCATAAGTTTGCTACTGATGTTTTACAATCTTGCATCTAAGAGAACGCCCACTATGCAGGATGTACAGACAAGGAACTTCCCTTAAGGATTCAGGAGGGTGGAACCCGACAGAGAATTAGCATAGGCAGGATATCAAGATCAAGGTCAGTTCAACACTCTTACACACCAAAGAAATGAAAAATAAATCTATGAAACTCCATCTCACTCCTTTCTGAGTGTCTATCCATGAGGAAACAATGACAACAAAGGATATTAAGAATGTGGGGGAAGGGAAAATTTATTCACCATTGGTGTGAGTGCTAACAGAAGTGGGACTCAGTGTGGAGTTGGTCCAAAATATAAAGATAAAACTTCCACATACTTCAGTTAAATGACACCTTCACATGTACCTCATGGACGCTGTATAATTCCACAGAGAGACTTTCACATCCATATCATTCTTCTCTATTCCCAATAGCTCGGAATTAAAATCAGCCTAGATCTTCATCAGCATGAGAATGGACAATGAAAATATGCCACACATGCACAGTGGAAAGTCATTGAATTATAAAGAAAAATGAAATTTTGATGTCTACAGGAAAAAGGATGGATTTGGAAAAAAGTTGTACTGAATAAATTAAACCAGAAACAGAAAAACAAATGTCTTGTGTTCTCTCATTTGTGGGTCCAAGCTGTGAATGTTTACAAGGAGTAAACATTTATCCAGGAGTACACACAGAGACTAGGAAGATAGAGGGTAATGAAGTCATATTAATTTTGAAAGGGGCATTGGAACACATCTGAATCCTATCTGGATCACTTCAACCTGGTGAGTGGTGGCTGCAACATTTTCAATACTCCATGTATCCAAATTATGGGGGTCTTATGTAGGTGAATATAAAGTTCTTTGTACTGATACCACTCTACTTACCTTCCCCAGGGCCATGATCCCTCAAGGCAATAGCAGATGGGATTGCTCTGATAAGTTGCACATTCTAAGTGGAAGATCTGGAGTTCAGAACATCTGCTGACCAGACAGTGCCAGCTGAGGACTGCCAGCCCTGGTCTTTCTGCAGAGTCCTCACTGTCTAGATTCATGTGTGTGGCAACTTCTATGAGAAGGAAGCTTAACTAGAGGCCATGACCCTCATGCAGACATTTTAGAACATCTATATGCTACTGTTTGAAGGGACCAGGTAGCTGAGATTTGAAGATTAAAAGTCATATTCCCTATTAATGATGGGAGTGCAACATGGGAAGAGTCCTGAGGCTTTAGAGACAGGTAAGGCAATAATAACACACACTTATGGGGACCCTGTATGAGCTATTCCTTGCCTTTATGACTTCTAATTTAAACTTCTTGAACTAGTCTTCCTGACTGGTCTGACTTTCTCAGACATGATGCAAACACCCTGGTTCACATACACACAATACACAGACAGGCACTGGGGCACAGGATCTTGTGGTGATTTCATCTGAAGTCCTAGGTACAGAGAAGCCTCCACTTTTGTGGCTGATAATGCCCTTCTGGATTGAAAGCCTTTCCAAGTCCATGGTGTGAGTTGAAGGAATATGCACCAATTTAATAAAAGGTGATGATCAGTGGAGAAGTGAGGAGATAAAGGCTGCTTAGATATTTAGAGTCAAAACAAGAAATGAAAACAAAGTGGGAGTAGTTATAGCTGCACATTTTATATACATCACCATAATTCAAAGAGTGCCTCCATGCACTGACTGCAAATTGGCTCTTCTGGTTGATGTTTGTAGTTGGATTATAAACTGAGGCCCTAAGTTAGTATGTAGTAATCTGGTATAGTAGGTATAGTATAATCATGAAAGGTTACATAGCATGTAAAGAATTTGGATTTCTTTGGAATATAATCATATACCATAAGAAAGCACGATAAATTGGTGAAGTGTCTTAAGAGCTTCAGAAACAAAACATTATATTGACACAAATTTGCTGTATTGAATGTCAAATACAAAATGTTGAAGAATATTTACATACATGACTTGAATATATTTGTGATCACCCACAGTTGATAGAGAAAATATTTTTTGAATTCTGTTGTCAAATTAATAAAATATGTGAATGATCCAAGTGGAAGAATTCACAAGTTTAGATTTCATTAGCAAACAAAACCAAAACAGAAAAGCAATAGTGAGTGCAAGAGGAGGACTCAACATGCAGCTTTTTTTCAACCTGACAAAAAGATGGATACAGAATTAATGTAGCCTAATATGATCACCTAAAGAAATAACATCCTACAGGATCAAATACCAAATTATAACTTTATATGTGAGTGTTCAGATAGTGAAGAACAATCATGCTTCAAAGCTCTTTAAGACACATGGGAGCTAGGTTTTAAGGTTTTTCTTCATAGTATATGTTTTCTCCCTAATGTGATGAAGTGAGTTCCTTTCTGGTCTTAATAGTATGATGTAGCACTTGGAGGCAAAAATGATGCCTAAGAGTGATGCATTAGAAGCCAAGATAGAGAGGATTTCCATAGCCACCGTGACCTTTCCCTTGGTGCTGTGGTAGACAGGGAGGAAGCTGACCCAGACACTACAGAACACCAGCATGCTGAAAGCCAGGAACTTGGCTTCATTGAATGTGTTAGGCAGATTCCTGGACAAAAATGCCATAAGGTAACTCCCCAGAGCCAGTGTTCCCAGGTATCCCAGGATGCAGTAGAAGGCAATAGCTGAGCCTTTGTTGCAAATGATGATGATGTGCCCATGTTCTGAAAGAACATCTTTGACAATAAATGGAGGAGAGGTTGCCAGCCAGATTCCAGAGAGAACAACTTGCAGCAGGGTGCAGATGGGAATGATGAAATTAGGGACCCTTGCTATCAGTAGCCACCTCCTCATTCTCCCTGGAGCAGTGATCTTGAAGGCTATAAGTACAGTGAGAGTTTTGGCCAGCACAGTGGAAAGAGCCACAGTGAACAGAAGTCCAAATGTGTTCTGCTGCAGGATACAGGTGACTCTGCTAGGATGGCCAGTGTAAAGCAAGGGACAGAGAAAACAGAGGGTCAGAGTGATGAGCAGGGTGTAACTGAGATCCTGGTTATTGGCCTTGACATTGGGAGTGTCTCTGTACTTCAGAAACACCCCAAGAACAACAACTGTGAGTGACGAGAAGCCCAGGGACATGAAGGTGAGTGTCTTCCCTAAAGGGTCATCATAGGCCAGAAATGTCACACTTTTCTGTAGGCAGTAGCTCTTCTTTGTATTTGCATAGTGAGTTTCTGGACACTTCACATACTGGTCCATATCTGGCAGACATGCATGTAATTATGAGTACATACTCAGGTTTCCCCTTTTATTCTAAGTTCCCTGCTCCAGAATATTGAAATATTATCTGAACCATCTTGCTTTGTTTCAGATACAAATACAGAGGGATTAAACTCAATTTGCCTTCTGCTTCATGCTGACAGAAATTAAACAGCCCAGTGCTTTATTTGTTGTTACTCATATGGTATCCTCACCTTTAATGACACTGTTGTATCTGTTTTACAATCATTAGAGCTTTGATATACATTGCATGAACCTAATTTGGCTCTGACATTGCCTCTTCATCAATACATCTCCATTCTTAAGAGGACATGGGAATTCAGTGTAATAGAAAGAATGTACTTTGACATCCTTATCTTACAATGGTATTCTTTTATATGCATCCCAAATATACCCACATTCCTAAAGTGTAGATGTAACCATCTTGTTAAATAAGAAACACAGAGCCAATGCAGAGATGAAAGCTCAAGAGGTCAGAGTAATAGGTAAGGGCTAAAAACTTTACCCTTCACTGCTGCTCCTGTCCTTCCCTCCACAATAGACCTACTTCCTGTGTGTTTGTCCTTTGTATTGATAAAGGCATGTGTTTCCATGCTGGTGGTATCCTTGAACACACAGAGATCTGCCTGTCATGTGATCAGGATTAAGGCATAAAGCATGTGCTACCACTGCCAGACTTCTGCTATGGCTTGCTATTAGCTCTGAACCCCCAGGCAACTTTATTTATTAACATACAAATAAAATCACATTTCAGTACAAATAAAATATCACCATACTAAAGTACACGGTGTTCTCTATTTCCTCATTCTTTGAAGCATCCTGAGTGAATTAGTATTTTTAACTTATTAAAACATTGAAACACTTCACTAGTGACATTGTTCTCATAATTCTGCACAACACTATTATGAAATAAATAAATAAGAATTGCTCATATGTTCTAAACTATCTATGGAAAAATATTTGAACACTTTGTTCCTGATATCCTATCAATTTTTTTAGATTATCATGCATGCTATGGATTTTTCTCTCATATTTTCATTAAATATTTCTATATATCATTTTGTTTTCAATATATATTTAACTGTCTTTATATCATCACATTCAATTCATATTCCCTAAATAATACATTCTGATCTTGATTTTCCCCTTCTCTATTTCTCCCAGATCCTCCTGACCTCCATGAACTCACAAGTCCACACTTTCTTCCTCTTTAAAATGGAAACAAATCTCCAAAAAAACAAGCCAAACAGTTAAGATCTCTCTCTGTGTCTCTTTCTCTGTCTCTTCCTCTCTCTCTCTGTCTCTTCCTCTCTCTCTCTCTCTCTCTCTCTCTCTCTCTCTCTCTCTCTCTCTCTCTCTCTCTCTCTCTCTCACACACACACACACACACACACACACACACACACACACACACACTCAAACTATAAAACATGAAGCAAAATAAACTATAAAGGAAAAGACCAATAAAAAGAAAACAAACAAAACTGAAGCCAAAGAAAGCAAATGAGACAAAGATACATCTGAGGTCATTTTGTGCTCGCCATCTACCCCTGGGCAACAGTCCTATCCTTAAGGGTTATTACTATAACCAGTGATAGTTCATTGGGAAAACTTAGTATTCCTTTACAAGTGGGCATCAATTGCAGAAATGTTCTTGGTAAGGAGTG
The DNA here is from genome assembly GCF_007827085.1 of Peromyscus californicus insignis. NCBI lineage: Eukaryota > Metazoa > Chordata > Mammalia > Rodentia > Cricetidae > Peromyscus > Peromyscus californicus. The sequence goes on from NW_026294562.1 coordinate 190,856,755, forward strand.
GCAGTTCACGTCCACCTCTTCAGCTGCATGCTTTGATCCCATCCTGATTTAGCCTGGGCAGGCCCTGTGCATGCTGCCACAGTACATGTGGGTTCTTATGTGCCTCAGTCCTGTAGTGTAGACTTTATTTTTACTTTTGTTGATATTGTTAATGAATTAAAGTATTAATTCAATTTTAGTAGCATTAAATCTCTTTGTCAATATATTTGTTTTTCTTCCATTTCTTCAGTTTAAATACCTATGCTCATTTCACTTATTTGAAAATAAATAAATCTATTTTTAATTCATGTGTGTGTGTTTTCTACAGGTCTAGAAACCATGAGCATCCTGGCCCTGAAGTGACCAGTATAGAGCATAATTGGAGTTGCAGAAGACTGTGAGCCACCATGTGTGTCCTGGAATCTGAACCTGGATTCCTGGAAGAGTAGCCAGTGCTCTGAACATTGGAGCCATCTCTCAAGCCCACATCATTAGCTTCTGAAGTTATACTTTTACACTGTACTTTCATGTCTCTCTCCTCCACTGTTACTCCTTGTCTTCTGTATTCAGAATATTGATATTGCTCTTAATGACCTAGGTCATAATAAAAGCTTCATATGCAGAACTCCATCTCTTTTTAAAGAAAGTTATCTAATATGCAAGCTATACAAATTACTTTATACAGTACTAAACATGTTCCTTTATGGAATAGATTTGGATTGCCCTACAGTATTTGAGAGAGTAGCTATTGAATTTTCAACTGTCTAATATTTGTGCGTTATTCTCATCCTTGGCCTTCATTTTCCTTTAATGTCTAGTTATTAACATGTAGCCCTACGGAATTTGCCTGTGGTGGGTGAAGTACTCGTCCTTTAGGCAAATGGAACAAGCACATGAATCTCATATATGTCCAGTGTGTATAAGTCTTACGCATTCAAGGTAATGATGAGGTGCTCCATCTTGTCAACCTCAATATATTTGCTAAAAGAACTAGATTTGTGTACATATATAGTGTGAAAGAATTCCAATTATTAAAAAAACATTTAAAAACTCCGTATTATAGAAATAAAAAATGTAAGTCCACACATATTTTCTAAGTAGTAATTATTCAATTAAAATATTCCAGGAATAAAAAATATAATTACTCATAAAAATATTAGCAAGATAAATCTGTGTATGATTTCTCTTCTTATTCCACATAATGACACAATTACACTCACATGCAAGGCATTTAGATTTTATTTTATATCTATCTATCTATCTATCTATGAAATAAAATATAACCATCTGACCTACTATATTTTCAGAACCATTCTGGTCATGATTAATTTGGAGATGTAAAAGCAAAAACCACAAATGGGTCCTTATTGTGAACACTATGAAGAGTTAATATTTATTTGGAGTGTGTTCAACTCTGTGGTGGTCTTTAATGAAAATGGCCCCCACAGGTTCATCTGTTCGAATACTTGGTTCCCACTTGGTATAACATTTTGGGAAGTATTGGGAGGTGTGGCCTTGTGGGGATGTATGTCACCAGGTGAGGACTCTGAGATTCAAAAGAACTAGAGCCATTCCTGTGCTCTCAGTGCCTTGTTCTTGTAAAGGAAGATGTGCTTTCTCATCTTTCCTGGCTGGCATAACTCTGCTCTCCCATCACAGACTTGAACTCTCTGAAACCAAAAGCTCCAAGTTCAATGCTTCATTTTATAAGTTCTATTGGTCATTGTTTCTTGTCACAAAAAATAGACAATAAACTGATATCAAAGTTGGTAGCAGTGAGTGGTCTATGGCCATGATTATCTGATCATGTTGTTTGTTTGGACAAATGTGGAAGAATTGGGGACTTTGGAATAGAAAATCAGTTGAACACTATAAGTAGACCTTAATAAAACATCCTAGTAGGAGCTTGGAAGACAATAGTACATAGGACAGTTCAGAATATGGAAGTCCAGGTTGAAAGATTTCAGAGAGGAACAATATTTGCAACTGAGTTTGAGAGCATTTCTGTGACCTTATCCTAAAAATATGACTGGGGCTAAATAAAAAATAGTGGGATTGTTTAATTGATGGAGGGCATTTCAAAACAACATAGAGTTGATGTTCTCATGTGGGTGGTTAGTGATCAGGCTTATGCAGGTCTACAATGAAAAACCATTGAATGGTGCAAAAAAGCCCACAAACAAACAAAAAGATGAACAACAAAAGCCAGAATGTGTGATTAGAATAGGAAAAAGAGAAACAAGCAAAGCAATACTGGTACTGAGGTTTGTGCTGAAAGATAAAGGATTAAGGAGAGGCCAGATCCACGTTCTAATGAAAGGAGGAGTATGTTTAGGGCAACACGCCACCTAGCTAAACTTCCAAATTTTGAGAAGAAAAGACCTGAGGAATTTTCTTCTCCTAAAAAAGCAAGAACAAAGGAACGCTGCTTCAAACATTATTCAAAAATGCGAGACCCCATCCCACAGAAACAGGTGAAACTGACAGTGTTGTCCATAAGGTAGCAGCTGTAGACTCATGAAAGTTACATGAAGTAAGGGGGTTACAGAATCTTCCTCAACATTTAAAGGCTGCTTAGGCCAGACATGTGGCTGAAGAGTCCACACATATATAGTGCATGAAGGTCCATTGTTTGAAGCTGTGAAAGTTAAGATTGGTTCATTTTGGAGAAACCAAGTTTCAGATATGTCAGCACCAGGAGATATCTACCAAGAAGAGGGTTAGATAGAGAGTGGAACCAGCCCACAATAGAGGAATACGCTGAAAGGCAGTAAAGCTGGAATGGAAAGGTCATCCAGGCCCTTCACAACAAACATGGAGCTATAGGCCTAGAATTATTCCCTGCTGTGTTTTGGTCTTGCTTTTGTCCATTATATCCTCATTATGCCTCGATTTCTCCATTTTGTAATCCTAATATTTATTCTGTGCTTTGGAAGAAGTATGTAATTTGTCTTTTGATTTTGCAGGGAGTAACAATTAAGAGAATGCCTTGAGTTTCAGTAAGGCAATATTTTAAATGGTATTGAGATAGTGAATGACTATGGGGACTTTGGAATTTAGATTAAATGAAATTTTTAAATTATATGCTCAGAAGAACAAAGGTGTTGGGAGTAAAATGTGGTGATTTTAACAAGAATGCCTCTCATATATCATAAATTGCCAGGCTTTCTGCCCAGTTGCTGGAACTATTTGGGAAGGATTAGGAGGTTTCCCCTGGTAGAAGAGACATGTTGCTGGGGAAGGGCTTTAAGGATCATGCCACTCACAGTGTGTCTTTACTGCCTTCTCCTTGTGGATCAGTATATGGGTTCTCTACTGTTCTTGTTGTCACACTGTCAATCAAGTCAATTATGCAGACATACATAGATAGATGGTAGATAGATAGATAGATAGATAGATAGATAGATAGATAGATAGAAAGATAGATAGATAAGTAGATATTGTTAACTGGGAATGAAGTGGTCTTTTGAAACTGCCAAGCCCATCCTCAGTGACAGCTCTCCTTCAAAAAGGCCATACCTCCTAATCCTTCCCAAATCGTCCTTCAATTGCAGACCTAGTATTCAAATATATGAGTCTATGGTGAGCCTTTCATTCAGACCTCCAAATATGGCTATGCTCTGCCTTCATGGACTGTAACCATCTAAAAATATAAGTCCTTCTTTTATAAGTTGCTTGGCCATGGTGCCTTTTCATATCAATAGAAAAGACACCAAGACAAGCTGATGGTGAAATGAAACATAATACTGTGGTGCTGTAAGAGTAGTTTTCTGTAGGCAGTCATGTTCACAAGGGTTCAAGAACAAAAAACAGTATAAATTTCAATGTCAAGGGTGTGTTATTTCAGTGGGAAAAATCACCTGTACACCATGGTTTACTAAGAGCTGGAAGAAAGAGGATTGCCTTACTGAAGTGAATTGACTACAGTTCACTTACAGATGTTTTCCATTTGCTTAGATATTGCAGATGTGGACAGCTGTGAATGTTTTCTGCATGATTGGTATTTACCTGTCTCATTGGAAATTTCATTCTCTGGGTAAGAGGTACAGTAAAAGCAACAAGCCGTTCTGCCCTCCTGGTGAGTTTTTCTGAATCCAGGATCACAGCTTTCACTGCATACAGACTGAGGAATCTGAGAATAATAAAACAAGTGGTAGCAAATATTCAGGTTTTTATGGAATGTGTAATAGGTAGAGTGTTTTCAAATATGGAATTGTTAATTTGTTTTCATTGTCTCTAAATGCAGATAGTTGAATTGTTTCTACTAGTAGAATGAGTCATTCAAAGGTCCATGTGGTCAGCACTTGAACTTAATAACACAACTTTGCTGGAAAATTGTTGAAAGATAATGAGGCAAAATGTAGAGGTAAAAATTTAGGTCGTTGGTAGCATGTCTTGGTGAGAACCAAAAATCTACTGTCTCTTGACTCCTGGATACAAAGGCATATACATTTTTCTTCCATAGTAATGGTTCATCTTGTCAACTTCATAGGTCTTAGAACCACTATGGAAACCAATAAATGAGGATTATTGCAAAAGGTTTTCTAGATTATGTTACTTGTGGTTGAAAATCCTCTCTAAAATAGGTAGCCCCAAGTTATTGGCCCTGGTCCCTGAATGAATGAAAAGGAGGAAAGGACGATAAGAGTACCATTCAGCTATCTCTGCATCCTGTCTGTTGATGCAAAGTGAATAGATACTTCTACCTGCTAAAAACATGGCTTCCTGAAGTGATTGAATATACCCTCAAACTGTGAGCCAAGAAAAATGATCCTATATTTTTCATTAGGTAGGTTTTTTTTGTAACAGCCAAATCAACAACTAATACATCCACACATTCTACTCATGTTCTTCTAATTGACAGGGGTCAAACAGCAAAAGACCAACTGATCACTGACTGAAATCTTTCAAGATGGGATCAAAATAAATATGTGAAGTGACTTATGACAAAGATCGAAATAATCATAAAACAGATACAATATAAATTTAATGACAACATAAAATAAATATATATGTCATTAAATAAATGAGCAGATTGGAAAATTCATCCAGCAAAATTAGGTATGAAAACAATTCCTTTTATTGGTGGCCATTATATGTCTATAAATGGGCTTTTTGTGAGCAGTGAAGTGTCATGACACGCAGAAATATGTTTTTTGAAATTTTCATACAGGACAAAATACTGAAGGAGGATGAAACCCACCTCTGTTAACCCTGTGGCCCACTGTATCATGTGAGAAGATAAGGACAATTTCTGGCCCTCTGGAGCATTTGGAGAAAATGTTCCTACTTTTCCTTTTATCCCCAGACCTTTTGGAAAATCCAAAAATTGAGAATGTCATATTCTACATGTGATTGCCTTTTCTGATGCAGAATCACATGATCTCCAGCATGACTGATGAATTGTGTTTTCCTTAAGAAAGGGTGAAGCTAAAAGAGATGCATGCTGTTATCTTACATAATCTCCAGAGGAGTACAACAGATTCAGAATCAGGAAACATCTTTTATTGATTTGAATCCCTGTTGTGAAAAGCACCTTTAATATAGGTACCAATCACATCAAACAAATGTGTAGCATGAATCTTAAAGAGACTTTATTAATAAAAACAAACATGGAGCCAGGCATTGGGGTGAATGCAGGAAGATCAGAGAGACAGAACAAGCCACAGCTAACCTCACCTGGCCATCTTCTCAGCTGATCCTGTTTCCTCAGACTGGAAGCCTCTGAGCCCTTATCCAGAATGAATCTCAGCTGAACTGCTGCTCCAAAAACTAAAAGCTTAACCGGCCAAATGCTTCTAGTTTCTGGTTCATGCCTTATATATCTTTCCTTTCTACCATCACTCCCTGGGATTAAAGGCTCACTTTCTGGGATTAAAGGCATGTGTCACATGTCTCTCTATTTCCAGTGTGGCCTTGAATTTATAGAGATCCAGAGGTATTTCTGCCTCCGGAATGCTAGGATTAAAGGTGTGAATGCCACCATTTTCTAGCCTTTGTATCTAATGGATGTTCTGTCTCTGACCCCAGATAAGTTTATTAGGGTGCACAATGTTTTGGGGAACACAATACCACCACATTTCCCCTTACTTTGTCTAAAATTTAAAAAAAGCTTGTAACTAATACCAGAAAAGCTATCCAATAAGTGTATACAATATATACAGTCAAAAATTACATTAACAATGTCTAGTCCATTAACATTTGACAGATTCAGACAAAAAATTTCATTACTTATCTTATTTAAAACAAGTAGTTCCATTTTAAAAGTAGATTCAAAAATTGACCTTTTTATCTTATCATATTCACAAATGATACCCTAGGATAATGGAAGCATCATTATGCTTCTAAAACATTCAAATCAGTTCCATTAGAAAACTTAGAACCAAGCACTCAGAGTGTGCATAGAGAAAACTTTCCCCTTTGTTGAAAATACAGTCATACCCAACTAAGTTTTGAAAATAGTTAGAGTTTCACTATGTAAAATATATGATTTTATGAGTGATAATTTACATAACACAAGCATTTTAGAAGTTTTCACACCCATTGTGACCATCTCTGTCTCTGACTTTTCTGTTGTGTGAAATCTCTGGGATAAATGGACTTTTTTTTTTTTTTTGGTTTTTCGAGACAGGGTTTCTCTGTGTAGCTTTGCGCCTTTCCTGGAACTCACTTGGTAGCCCAGGCTGGCCTTGAACTCACAGAGATCCGCCTGGCTCTGCCTCCCGAGTGCTGGGATTAAAGGCGTGCGCCACCACCGCCCGGCCTAAATGGAATTTTTATGTTGAAAATTTTACCCTGGAAATATTGTATGACCCTTTGCAATACAACTACATAAGGTCTTAAAACAGTCTCCTCATTGAACAGTCTCTCTTGTAGATTTCTCACAAAATAATCTAAAATACATACTGTCTAGTTTGATTACATTTATAACTCTTAGTGTGTGGTGTTGCTGATGTTATAATACACAAGAGCACCATTACCTGCCAGGGGAAGAATTCCATCTCTTTTCCTTTTCCATGAGATTGAAATTGTACTTGATTGAACATCATTTCATGCAGACTGTGGGCCACAGCATACACTGCATTGTACACATTGTAACTCTCTTCACTCATGGTCATGTCAAATATGGCCCCTGGCAAGAATCCCAAGGAGGCATTGGGAAGACAGTTATCCACAATTTTACAATCTTTCCTCAAAAATGAGCAATTGAAGAATGAGTGCCACAATACATGAAAATAAGTGTCTTGTGGGTACTTGTAAGGATTGGCTGTCTGGATAAAATCTGTAAAATTAATGATCTCCTCCTTATGGTGTGAAAAAATAAGGGCCCCATGCAATGAATCTAACAGTAAATAGTTATCAAATTTGGAGTGATCCCAGTATGAGTTCAGGACCCAAACATTCCATGTGAGTAACTTCTGCTTAACATTTACTATTAAGCTTAATAAGGAATCAGTGTCCCCATAAATAATAATCACATTTGCTGATGATTCCAGGATCTGCACCTGATTTTTCCAGGATGTGGTCATAAATGAACCTCTGATGGCTAGGATCATTTCCACAAATGCTATGCAGACTCCATTTTTCTCCATCTCACTTCGCAAATCTGACAGAATCTGGGCACCTTTGTCATCATCTATGATGAACAGCCCAACCCAGTTCCAGTGGAAATGAAGCATGAAAGACATAATGCCAAGTTTCAGAGATGTGTCCTTGGGGGCCACCTGGTACAGGAAAGAAAACTTTCTTTGTTCACTGGGGGTAGTATCAAAAGGCCCAAAAGTAAGCTGTAGACAGAAATAATCAGAAAGAAGAACATTATCATAAAATTCAACTCAATTCTACAGCAATGGTTTGAAGTCTGTAGGGCAATGCTGCATTGAAGGTCAAACTTGCCTTCCTATGGGTTTTCCAAAATATACAGAAAATATTCAGAGGTTCAATAGTATGCTGTCACTACTCCACCCTTTCCCTTCTCTCCATTCTAAGCGAGAGAAATATACATGCATCACCATCTGTCAGCATCATTTCCCTACCCATTCAGAGTGATTTAAGTTTAATTGTTTTTCCCCACAGCCGCCCAAAATGTCACCAAGTAGAGCTGACATCATGTCCTATCCCATCACCCTCTCTCACCTGTGGATATTTGTAAAGATCCAGCAGTGTCCCTATGTATTCTGATATTGCCCATGATAGTCCCATAAGTACAGCAGCTGACATGCCCTCTCTTGCACATCTGTAGTTAGTGATGGCATTATCAGATCCTGAAAATATACCAAAACGATTGAGCAGAGTGTATCTTTGACCCTCAGGGACATTCTGGACAATGAATCCCAGGGATGTGTTTGGTAAAAAAATAGGGATTGCTGTTGATCTCCTCAATGGCAAACATCATGGCCAAAATACATTGGTAGTTCCTCAACTTAAACCTGCAGAGACAGTAGAACAACGTTTAGGATGAAGACTCACACCACACAACACATGATATGTGTGTAAGTTTAGGGCAATGGGTTTACAGTTTGTAATATTCTGTTTCCAAAAATCCATGTTTAAGTATCTTCCCAGCATTTGCTAGAATTAGAATAGGAGTATTGTTTCTTTTTCTAGTACTGAAAATAGATTTTTTTCATACAGTATATTCTATTTACTGTCCCCGCACAATAACTCCTCCCAGGTCTCCCCACATCCTCTCCCACACAAATCCACACCCTTTTTTCTCTCATTAGAAAACAAGCAGGCATCTAAAAATAATAATAAGTAAAAATAAAAATAAACAAGACAGTATCAGCCAAAACAAACAAAGAGAAGAATAAGCGCTAAAGAAAAAAGAACACCTAGGGAGGCAGAGGCACACACATGTTTTAATGCACAGAAAACCATAAAAACAAAATGTCAGAAACTCAGGCCTTCAAATTTCCTGCTTCACTGAAAAGTATAACTGATACTCTAGCCTCTAGGATGTAGGCTGAAGATGGATGCCCCAACGTTGCAGAGGAACTCTGGGTGAATGTCCAGGCAGTAAGATGTCTCTGTCATGTCTAGAGTTTTTGGAAGTTGTTTGCAATGCACTTTTGTTTACTTGAATAATATTATGTCTTTCTGGGGTCTATGATGGAGTTGAAGACTAGATAGTTATAGTTGCAATTTTCCTTAGTTATGAAAGAAAGTAGATTATATATAAATCTTTGGATTCACTAAGATGGATGGATGGTGGAGTGCTTTCTCTGAATTTGCTAAATGTAAATGGACTGAATATTGTAAATGTAATTCTTACTTGATAAATTTTTGTTGTATGTAGTTATACTGTGTTAGAGTTAAAACCTTTTGTTTTATTTAGAGAAAAATGGGGAAATGTTGTAGAATGTTATTTTAAGGTATTTTACTTTTGTTTATATTGCAGTTATTTAACTTTGTGAATCTGTGTTACTTTGCATGTCTAAAACAGCTCCTGGTCTAATAAAGCTGAATAACTATAAAAAAGTCAGAAACTATAATATGTTTGCAAAAGACATATAAGGTTGAAAAAAATTAACCTCCAAAAAACACCATTGAGCTTTTATTTTTCCCTATCTACTACTGAGCTTTGGGCCCACCCTTAAAAATACTTTGTAGCCCTGAGACAGTCTGCCAGCACCAATTAGACTAAGAGTTAAGTCTTTGTCCTCATAGCCAAGCCTGTAGGCTTTGAGCCTAGGGGCACAACACTGCACCCCACATCACCACCCATTGCAGCCCCAGTTTCAGGCCAGTAGGCAAATCTCTTGGAGACAGGATGGACTACCACCATCCCCCATCAGATCCTGTAAACTACAAGCCCTCATAACCCTCTAAGAGTACAGCTGCTCCCTAAGACAGAGTCCACCAGCACCAATTGGACTAAGAGATAAGTCTTTGTTCTCATAGCCCATCACCCCAACTTCTAGGCTTTGGACCCAGGGGCATAACCCTGTGTCCCCAACACCACCACCATTGCAACCCCAGTTTCAGGCCAGTTGGCAGGTCTCCTGCAGGCAGGCCAAACTACCACCATCCCCCACCAGGCTCTGATTGGCTAGTAGCCAGACAGGAAGTATAAGCAGGGAAAGAAGACTAAAAGAACTCTGTGAAGAGGAAGCGCAGAGTCAGGAGTCACCAACCAGACACAGAGGAAGAAAGATGTCAAGGCAGAACTGAGAAAAGGTACCAATCCATGTGGTTAAACATAAATAAGAATTATGGGTTAATTTAAGTGTAAGAGCTAGTCAGTAATAAGCCTAAGCTGGTAGCCAAGTGTTTACAATTAGTATAAGCCTGTTATTACTTGGAGGATGTGAGTTGGAGAGATTTGTTCCAACTGCCGGTCAGCTGGGACACAGGAAAACTTCCAACTACATCTGGCACTAGAGCAGAGCATGAACGCCCCTGCCCTTGGTGCAGCCCAGGCCTGCTGTTGTGCCTCCTGAGCCATGATGCAAGGTGACTGTGTCTCATGCCCAAGCAAACCGTGGCCCCTTGTGCTGGTCGATGACAATGGGGCTGTGCTGAGGATAGGCAGCAAAAGCAGAGGTTGCAAAAGTGGTTGCCTGGTCCCAGGCAGCTTTTTGACTGCTCTGGCTGAGAGGCGACCAAGGAGTCAGCATAAGGAGTCAGAACGGTGGCACTGCTGGGCTGACAGCAGCATCCTAGGATCTTGGCTGTCTGTACATAAGAGCGTTCTTCACCTGTTGTGTGAAGCACAGCTACCTCTCTCAGGACTTGACAACTAACCCCAAATTTTTCTTTTCAGGATCCCCTAAAGATGGCTCCTCCCACCAACAGCAGGAAGCAACTTTCAGAACATGATACCCACATTCCCAAGAGGAGGGGTAAGTGGTTTTTGGTCTTTCAGTGGGTTTCAGATTTGGGATAATTGTCATTGTTTAGGATGGTTGGTTACAAGTTGTTATTATTAATGGTCAGGAAAAGAGTCTAAACAAAAGGAGATTATATTTAAGGTTCTTGTTTGAAAAAAAAGAGGCTGTAGATAAGATGTGGATTATTGAATCTACTCTGAAAAGAAAAAAGAGAGGATATAGATATGATAGAGATGAAAAGTTAGATTATTGAATTATTTTTTTGAAAATAACAACTAGTTTTAAGTAGTTTACATTGCCTTGGATTTTTGTATATTGTATACAGATTATGTATATTGATAAAATTTGAGATTGATATTGTTAGAAAACGCTGTATGTATATTTCTAATCTTGTTCATGATGTTGTACCTATACAGTTCATTTAACAATGTAATATAATCTGTTAATCCTTGAATGTTATTATTACCATCTATTAGGATATAAAGAAATGAAAGTTAGAAGTTAGACATTACAATCAAACTTGTAGTCATAATAGATATGTTTTCAAGGTTAAGCAGAGATATATTTCAGATTGGCAGGTCATCTTAAAAACCCTTCAGAGATCTACAGAATATGCCATTTAAAATGTTTTAATAACATAGATTTTTTTTTGTTTTTATGACTATGAGGCATGTCAGCTCCTGGCAGCAGCAATCTACTTCAGAGAAGATATGAGCATTAAAGAAACTGCAAATGGAGTTAACTTTCACTGTGGCAAAATTTAGATACTGGGCAAGGAAGTGCCAGCACATTGACTACTAACAGTATGCTGTCCAAAATTGACCAACAGGACACAAAACAAAGGACTACTGATCCTGTATGGTTGCAGCTTTGGCAACAGGTGTCTTCTGAGGCCAGGACAATATGACACCATCGCTGAAGTGGCTTTGCAATCTGGAAAAGGTACAGTACCCCTTTCTTCGAAGGCAGCTGAACAGGCAATGATGGCTTCTGGTGTGCAGTGGAACAGTACCTGAAACATTTACTCTTGAAAGAATAACTAGGCTGAGGGAGTCTAACCTCTCAATGGTAGACTGGTATTTAATAAAGGAGCTGAAACCACCCACAAGCTGAGAAGAATGGGATGCCAAGATGAAGCCACCCACAAGCTGAGAAGAATGGGCAGCCAAATTCCAAAAACACCAGCAATTTCCAGAATTTAAAATCCGGAATCATAACAGGACACTGATGGAATTCAGGTTTATTTGGTACATGGAATACCTGCACCAAATGTGAGGTCGAGCTGTAGGCCTTGTGTACATCCTACTTCATAAATGAGTCTGTCAGATATGCTAAGCCTGTAGGCTGAAGATGATGCCCCAATGTTGCAGAGAAACCTCGGGTGACTCTCCAAGCAGCTGGCTGTTTCTGCCAACTCATATTTTTTGAGAAGTCTCTTGTTTGCACTTCCTGTTTAACTAGGTAATATTATTTTCTACTTGCGTCTCTGAGGGAATTGAAGATTAGATAGTTATAGTTTTAATTTTCATTGTTAAGAAATTTCAGGAAAGAAACTCACTAAGGAGTTATAAAATGTAAAAATTTGAAAGACATTATAAGATAGTTTTCTGTTGGTAATGTAAGTTAGGATAGAAAGTGAATCAGGTACATTTTGGATTCACCAAAATAGGATAGTTAATGGAATATTTTCACTGATTTTGCCAAATACAAATAAGCTAGATCTTGTAACTGTAATTCTTGCTTGGTAACTATTCTATCATATGTAATTTTATTATGTCAAAGTTAAACCTTCCTTTTAAATTAATCAGAAAAGGGGCAATGCAGTGGGATAAAGTTCTTGCACATTGGTTTAATAAAATGCTGATTGGCCAGTAGCCAGGCAGAAAGTATAGGCAGGGAGAGAAGACTAAAACAATTCTGGGAAGAGGAAGGTCAGAGTCAGGAGTCACCAGCCAGACACAGAGGAAGCAAGATGTCAAGGCAGAACTGAGAAAAGGTACCAAGCCACTTGGCTAAACATAAATAACAATTTTTATGGGTTAATTTAAATGTAAGAGTTAGTAAGTAATAAGCCTAAGCTGGTAGCCAAGTGGTTATAATTAGTATAAGCCTGTGATTACTTGGAGGATGTGAGTTGGAGAGATTTGTTCCAACTGCCAGCCAGCTGGGACACAGGAAAACTTCTAACTATGGGCTCTGAAAGCTACTAGGTCCTGGGCAGACATAATGCAGACACTAAGAGACCATGGATGCCAACCTAGACTATTATACACATCAAAACTCTCAATTGCCATAGACGGATTAAACAAAATATTCCATAATAAAACCAAATTTAAACAATACCTATTCGCAAATCCATCTCTACAGAAAGCACTAGAAGGAAAAATCCAACCTAAAGAAGTTAGATACAAACATGAAAACATAGGTAATAGATAATCGCACACTAACAAATACCAAAAAAGGGAAACACACAATACCACCACCAAAAAATAACAGGAATTAATAATCACTGGTCATTAATATTCCTTATTATCAATGGACTCAATTTAGGCATAAAAAGACACAGGCTAGCAGAATGGATACAAAAACAGGATCCATCATTCTGCATACAAGAAACACACCTCAATTTCAATGACAGACATTAACTGAGAGTAAAAGCCTGGGAAAATACTTTCCAACCAAATGGAATTAAGAAGCTAGCTGGTGTACGTATCCTAATATTTAATAAAATAGACTTTAAACTAAAATAAATCAAAAGAGACCGGTAAGGCCATTACATATTTATCACAAGAAAAATCCACCATGATGAAGTTTCATTTATGCCCCAAATTTATTTATTTAACATAGAAGTTCATCTGAACATTTATATTCCAAATACAAGGGCACACACATTTTAAAAAGAAACATCAATAAAGCTTAAATCACACATCAAATCCTACACACTAGTAGTGAGAGAGTTCAACATCCTACTCTCACCAATGGACAGGTCTGCCAGACAGATACTTGACAGAGAAATGAGTGAACTAACATGTTATGACTCGAATGGACTTAATAGATATCTACAGAACATTCCACCCCAAGAAAAAAGAATATACCTTCTTCTCAGCTCCCTATGGAAACTTCTCTACAATTGACCACATGCTTAAATAAAAAGAAAATCTCAACAGATAATTAAAAATTGGAATAACCTGTATTTTATCTGACCACCATGACTTAAAGTTAGATTTCAACAACAAAATTACAGAAAGTCTACAATAATATGGAAACTGAATTATGCCCAAGTGAATCACCACTGGGACAAAGAAGAAATAAAGAAAGAAATTAAAGATTCTCTAGAATTCAACTTAAATGAATGTACAACATAGCCCAACTTATGGGACACTACAAAAGAAGTGCTAAGAGAAAAATTCATAGCACTAAATGCCCACATAAATAAGATGGAGAAATCTCACACTAGCAACTTAACAACACATGTGAAAGCTCCAGAACAAAAAGAAGCAAATTCACCCAGGAGGAATAAATGCCAGGAAATAATAACATTGAGGGTCAAATCAATAAACTAGAAACAAAGAGAACAATACAAAGAATCAACAAAGCAAAGAGTTGGTTCTATGAGAAAATCAAGATAGATTAGCCCTTATCCAAACCCATTGAGGCAGAGAGAAAGAGAACATCCAAATTAACAAAATCAGAAATGAAAAGGGAGACATAACAATAGACAACAAAGAAATCCAGAGAATCATCAGGTCACTTGAAAAACATATACTCCACAAAATTGGAAAATCTAAAAGAAATGGACAATTTTCTGAATAGATACCTCATACCAAAGTTAAATCAAGACCAGATAAACAATTTAAATAGACCAATAATCCCTAAGGAAATAGAAACAGTCATTAAAGTCTCCAAATTAAAAAGAGGCCAGGACCAGCTAGTTTCAGTGCAGAATTCTACCAGAATTTCAAAGAAGAGCTAGTGCCAATATTCTTCAAATTTTTCCACACAATCGAAATAGAAGGAATGTTACCAAACTCTTTTTGTGAGACTACAGTTACCCTGATACCCAAAACACATAAATATGCAACAAAGCAAGAGCATTGCACACCAATTTCCCTCATGAACATTGATGCAAAAATACTCATTAAAATATTGGCAGACTGAATTCAAGAACACATCAAAAAAATAATCCACCATGACCATGTAGGCTTCATTCCAGGGATACAAGGATGGTTCAACACACAAAAATCTGTCAATGTACTACACCATATAAACAAACTGAAAGAAAAAATACACATGATGATCTCATTAGATACTGAAAAACCCTTTGACAAAATCCAACACCCCTTCATGATAAAGGTCCTGGGGAGAACAAGAATACAAAAAAACATACCTAAACATAATGAAGGCAATTCTCAGCAAACCGACAGCCAACATCAAATTAAATGGAGAGAAATTCAAAGCAATTCCACTAAAATCAGGAACAAGACAAGGCTGTCCACTCTCCTCATATTTATTTAATATAGTACTTGAAGTTCTAGCTAGAACAATAAGAAAACAAAAGAAGATCAAGGGGATACAAATTGGAAATGAAGAAGTCAAACTTTCACTATTTGCAGATGATATGATAGTATACATAAGTGACCAAAAAATCTTACCAGGGAACTCCTACAGCTGATAAACACCTTCAGTAATGTGGCAGGATACAGGATTAACTCAAAAAAATCAGTAGACCTCCTATATACAAATGATAATTGTGCTGAGAAAGAAATCAGAGAAACATCACCCTTTAAAATAGACACAAGTATTATAAAGTACCTTGGGTAACTCTTACTAAGCAAGTGAAGGACCTGTTTGACAAGAATTTTAAGTCTCTGAAGAAAGAAATTGAAGAAGATATCAAAAATGGAAAGCTCTCCCATGCTCATGGATAGGTAGGAAAAACATGGTAAAAATGGCAATCTTACCAAAATCAATCTGCAGATTCAATGCAGTCCCCATCAAAATCCCAACACAATTCTTCACAAACCTGGAAGGAACAATACTCAATTTCATATGGAAAAACAAAAAACCCAGGATAGTTAAAACAATCCTGTAAAATAAAGCAACCTCTGGATGTTCACCATCCCTGACCTCAAGCTCTACTATAGAGCTATAGTAATAAAAACGTCTTGGTATTGGCATAAAAACTGACATATGGACCAGTGGAATGGAATTGAAAACCCTTACATTAATGTGCACACCTATGAACACCTGATTTTTGACAAAAAAAGCCAAAACTGTACAATGGAAATAAGAAAGCATCTTCAACAAATGATGCCAGCATAACTGGATGTCAACATGTAGAAGATTGCAAATAGATCCATAATTATTGCCATGCACAAAACTCAAATCCAAGTGGATCAAATACCTCAACATAAATCCAGCTATACTGAACTTGATGATAGAAGAGAAAGTAGGAAGTAATCTTGAATGCATTGGCACGCTAGACAACTTTCTAAATGTAACATCAGTAGCACAGACACTGACAGCAACAATTAATAAATGAGACCTCTTGAAACTGAGAAGCTTTTGTAGGGCAAAGGACACGGTCAATAAGACAGAAATGACATCCTACAGAATGGAAAAAGATCTTCACCAACTCCACATCTGACAGAAGTCTGATATCCACAATATATAAAGAATTCAAGAAACTCAATATCAAAATATTGAACAATCCAATTTTAAAAATGGGCTACTGAGCTAAACAGAGAATTCTCAACAGAAGAATCACAAATGGCTGAAAGATATTTAAGGAACTGCTCAGCATCCTTAGTCATCAGGGAATTGCAAATCAAAACAACACTAGATACCATCGTCCTCCTTTCAGAATTGCGATGATCAAAAACACTGATGACAGCTCATGTTGGAAAGGATGTGGAGCAAGAGACACACTCCTCCACTGTGAGTGGACATGCAAACCTATACAGATACTTTGAAAATCAATATGCAAATTTCTCAAAAATTCGGACTCAATCTTCCTTAAGACCCAGCTATACCACTCTTGGGCATATTCCCAAGGAATACTCAACCATACCATAAGGATACATGCTCAATGATGTTCATATCAGCATTATTTGTAAGAGCCAGAATCTGGAAGCAACCTAGCTGCCCCTCAACTGAAGAATGGATAAAGAAAATGTGGTACATATACACAATGGAGTACTACTTAGCAGTAAAGAACAATGGCATCATGAGGTTTGCAGGCAAATGGATGGAACTAGAAAATATCATACTGAGTGGGGTAACCCAGACTCAGAAGGACAAACATGGTATGTGCTCACTCATAAGTGGATATTAGATGTAAAGCAAAGGATAACCATGCTACAACCCACAGCTCCAGAGAAGCTAGCAAAAAAGGAGGACCCAAATAGGCATGCATGCATCACCCTGGGAAGGTGAAATAGATGAGATCTTCATGAGCACACTGGGCATGAGTGTGGAGGGCAATAGAGGGCATGGATGGGGCATGCAAACATAAGGGAATGGGAAGTTTGATCTGGAAGAGCGGCAGAGTGGGAGAGTAAGGAGAGAGATACCATGATAAATGGAGACATCATTGGAATACAAGAAACAGGGTGCTAAGAAATTACCCAGGAATCCATAAGGATGACCTCACCTTAGACTACTAGCAATAGTGGAAGGGGTTCCTGAACTGACCTACTCTGGTAATCAGATTGGTGTATACCCTGTCATCATAGAGCCTTCATCCAGTAACCTATGGAATCAGATCCAGAGATTGGATCTCAGCCAAGCACCAGGCTGAGCTTCGGGAGTCTGTTTAATGAGAGAAAAGAGGGATTCTGTGAGCAAGGGGCATCAAGATCATGATGGGGAAACGTACAGAGACAACCAAACCAAACTAGTGGGAACTCATGAATTATGGACCAAAGGCTATGGAGCCCCCATAGGACTGGACTAGGTCATCTACATAGGCCAGACAGTTGTTTAGCTTAAACTATTTAAGGGGCCTCCTGGAAGTGGGATTAGGATCTGTCCCAGGTGCATGAACTGGATTTTTGGGGCCCAGTGCCTATGGTGAAACACCTTACACAGCCTTGGTGTAGGAGGAGGGGCTTCAACCTGCCTCAAATGAATGCAGCAGTCTCTGCTGACTCCCCATGGGAGGCCTTGCCTTGGAGGAGGTGTGAATGGGGTGTGGGTGGGAAGGGAAGCCTAAGGGGTGGGAGGAGGGAGGAGAGAGGGATCTGTGGTTTGTTTGTAAAATGAATAGAAATTTTTTAACAATAAAAAGAGGAAATACAAACCAAACAATGCAAAAATAAAAAATAAGAATACTTTGTATATCTAACAAGTCTCCCTTAGAGAAAACTAGTTTTCTGTTTCCCACTGGGTTAGGGATGGGGACTTGTGATAGCCTTGCAATAGTTTCTGAATTAAAAATGGGGGCTTGTGTCCACTTCCCTGCTCAGCACAGGCACTGCATCTGTCTTATACTGGTACAGGTCCTGGGCAAGTTTCTGTTTATCTGAGTTCACATGTGCAGCAGTCCTGCTATGTTGAGATGGCTTTGTTTCCTCAGTGTTGTCCATCTTCTCTGGCTCTTACAATCTTTCCACCTCCTCTTCTGCTGCATTCCCTGAGACCCAAGGGAATGGGTTTTATGCATATATCCCATTAGGACTGACTGTGCTACTCTCGCAGGTAACTTCTCTGATGATGGCTGAGTAAAACATGTATTTATGTATATAGCAGAATGCCCTATGGAGTTATTTTATTTCTAAATTCCTATAGCAAAACAATAGTATTTGGCTTCTCCCTAGGTCTGTGGCCTATCTAGTCTCATGTTCTTGGCCACCTGAACAGTGTTGGATTCCATCTCATTGAGTGAACTTTAAATCCAATCAGATGTTGGTTGGTTGTTCCCACAAGCTTTGTGTTGCTGTTGTACCAGTGTATCTTGCAGTCAGGGAACCATTGACAATCAGAGCAATCATATCTAGGTTGGTATTTACCTTTCTCCTTTGGTAGCATGTAGAGTGCTTTCCAGTACCTCGAACGCTAGTCCATAGGAGTAAATACTCTAGGTTGGCACCAGCTCAACTTCTGTGTTCAATATGTCATGTCAATGTTGTCTTCAGCATTAAGGCCTTACCTACATTTTGTGTAGAGCAACCAATAGCCTTGGCAGTACCTGGGGTGTTTGAGCATTTCCATAGGGCACATTTGGCCAACAATTCAATTAACCTATTCCCAGATCTATAAATTTCATTTTGTGTTAAGAAACGTCTAGTTGTGACTGTGTCTCCCCTTTTATTTGTATGTATGTATGTTTTAAGAAGCTTCTACTGTGTTGTTTCCATATGACTAAAATGGTCCTTTGTTTCATTTCTTTAGGATGTTGTAGAACCCTAGGCTCTTAATAACTTGAGCTCCAAGAGGGATTAATGTTGCTTCATTTCTGTGATAAATTCTGACCAAAAATTGAGATGAGATCTTCAAATATCCTGATATTCAACTTGCAATCTGCTCAACTACAAGAAATAAATGTTTCTTTGTCAAGCCACCAGTTACTAAGGCATTGCTCAATTCAAGAACATCGGTTTATTCAACATGTCTGAACAACAGTTGACATTTCTATAACAGTTCATGTTTATATGAGTGTTTGTGCAATATGTATACTTATTACTCTGTGTGGTGTGTGTACACAAATGGATGCTAGATCAAAAACAACTTGATATGAGCATCATCATCATGCACCTTATTTAATACTATGTCTTTTTGTAGCTCATGGGATGGCAGGAAATCTCCTGCCTCTGTCGCTCATTTCACCAAAAGAGCAACAGGTTTACACAAGTTCATAGCAATACTCTCCTCCCCATTTGCAATCTGCAGATGTAAACTCAGTTCTCACATTTGGAATGCCAGAGTGTTACCTTCTGATCTATTTACTCATTCTCTTAATATAGTCACTAGGAAAGAAAACAACTTGCACTCTGTAAAGACCAAATTTCCAAACACATGGGGGAATATTATGGCATTTCACATGAAAAATATAATAGTCATAAAGTTTTGTTTCATTGGGGTTGTATTTTGTAAATCATTCTTTGATTTGTGTGCAAAAGTTCATTCCCATACTTTTTATATACTTTTAGTGATTCATGAATACGCAATGCTATTTTCTTCATGTTGGTAGACTCTGTAGAAAAGGAGATGAATAACTTCTTAAATTCATAAGACAACAAAGCAGGCATGGCATCTGTGTGTACAGAATGATTCAGGAGGAGGAGGAGGAAGAAATGTCAACTATGTCAGCTGGACCAAGTACTTTCTTCCATGTGATTGTGGGGCAACTAGACCATAACAGACAATGTTGAAATTTATCCCTAGTTTCTCATCCCATGGTAAAAATCAACTCAAAATATGTCAAAAACATGAACATAAAAGTGGGAAACATGCCTAGACATCTTTTGTTCACTTTTGTGGAATTAAAAGTCACAGGAAACAAAACAGGACTTGACAATGGTTTTCCAGTAATCTCAAAAAGTCTTTGGAGTTGAGTTAGAAGGTACTTAGACAAGTGAACACTTGCAGAAAAGGAAGTGCTTTGCAAACTCTTCCTCAATCAAAGAATCATATCAGAGTCCCTAACACAGTTAAAACACCCAGTAACTAGAATCCCCAAATAGTTTAATTGAGAAGATGTTATGTGAAAGAAAAGTTACCAAAGTAGAAACTCAATTGTTGCACCAGTTTCGATCCCACCAGCAGTGAATAAGTTTCCCCTTTCCCCAAATCTGTGGTCCTGTGTCCTCATTTGTTTTTAGGAGTGTGCATAGCAACTTTTCGCATTATGAAAGCTAGCCAGCAACGTTGCAGCTTCCTGTTCCTCTCAGTTTGATTTTTCTATATTCATTCACTCAAGTATGTTTTCTTCAGAAATGGGGCCTTACCGTTAAGTTCTTGATGGTAAACAAGAGCAATAGCAATACCCTGGAAGAGTTGGGTCTTATGTTGAGGTCCCTGATACACAGAATTTTAGTTTGCATAGGTGGAAATACAGGAATAAATTTTCCTTATTCTACTCAGTAGTGATTCAGTATGGCTGGCACTTCTTAAAAAAATTTCCATATTTTGACCAGTAGTATTATTGTCTCTTTGACAAAAATCTGGTGACTGTATGATGTGGGTTTATATGTCTTTATGTATTCTCAATTCTATTCCATTGGTCAATGAGTCAGTTTTTATGCCATTCCCACTCTGTTCTTATTGGTATAGCTCTAAAATATAACATGAAATCTGGGGTTATGACTCCTTCTGCAGTGTTGTTGATGGTCAGGATTGCTTTGGTCTATATTTAGTCTTTTGAGCTTCCACAGGAAAATTAAAATTATTCCTCAATTTTGAGATAACTGACACTGGAAATTTTGATGAGGGTTTCCTTGAATCTGGAGATTGGTTTTGGTAGGATGGGCATGTCACAATAATTAATGTTACCAATCTATGAGTTTAGTAGGTCTTTCATCATCTGGTATTGTAACAGGGCGCCAGAATTTAGTAGGCCTCCAGACCTTAAAACAACTGACTCCATGATGGAAGTGCCATTCAGATCGTAAAACTCACCATGTAGACAACACCACCCACCAAAACTAAAGCAAAGGCCTCATCCATCAAATCCATAAAGTCCTGAGAAAGCCTCAAAATGTACTAACCTTGTTTTTTTGCCCCTGTGGTTCCTCTTCTCACAAATTGTTCTTGTTAACTGAAGTGCGTCAATTGAAAACATGGTTTTGTGCTTACAAGTTCACCAGGAGAAGGCTTGGGGCTGCACTGTGATCCCAAATACCTGGTGCAGTCCTGTCCAGCTAATAAAAACTTCATTTGGCTTAAACCCGTGTTCGAGAAGACTTCTCTAGTGAATACCACATAACAGTATCTTTTTAAAAAGTCTTTCATTGTATTGAAGATTTTATTGCATCTGTCTTTCACTGCCTTGGTTACACTTATCCACTGATACTTTATTTGGGGAGTTATTTTTAGAGGGATTGGTTTCTTGATTTCTTTCTCAGTATGTTTAGCATTTGTCCATCACATTTTCTGTGAGGTTTTTGTATCCTGCTGTGCTACTGAATGTCTGTATGAAGTGTGTAGATTTCTGAGACAGTCTTCAGGATCTTTTTTTGTATTTCACTACATCATCTGCAAGTAAAGATGCTTTGATTCTTTTCCTATCTGTAACCTCTCTGTTTCTATTATTTCCCTTCTTTCTCTTGGTAGGAATACAAGTCCTATGTTAAACAGAAGTGGTGGGGATGGACATCCTTGTCTTTTTCAGAAGTTTATTGAAACATAATCATTTATTTTTTCTTTCTGTTTATGATGGCTGTGGGTTTATTATATGTTACTTTTATAGTGCTAAGGTACGTTCTCTGTATCCCTCTTTTCTCCTAGACTTTTATCATGAAATGGTGTTGGATTTAATTTAATTTAAATTAATTAAATTTAATCAGCTGATCAATTTTTACTGTACTTTAGTCTGCTCATATGGTGGATTACATTAATTAATTTAGGGATGTTCAACCAGTCTAACATGTCTGGGATGAGACAAGATTATGGCATATAACCATTATGGTGTGTTCTCGAATTTAGTTTTCAAGCATTTTATTTGTGTCTATGTTCTTCAGATATTAATCTATTAATTTTACTTTTTTGGTAGGGTCTTTGTATGTTTTTGAAATCAGAGTAATACTGCCTTCATAAAGTGTAAGTTCCTTCTCCTTTTTTGATATATTAGTGTAAGATCTTCTTTGAAAGCTTTGTACAATTTTGCACTGACTCCATCTGATCTTGGGTTTTTTTCTTAGAAGATTTTTAATTAATATTTTGATCACACTGGATGTTATGGGTCTATTTAACTTAATAATGTCATCTTGATTTAATGTTGGTAGAAACTATGTATATCTGGAAGTTTATCCATTTCTTTAAACTTATTCAATTCAGAGGAACATATGCGCTTTTAAATGTCTCTTTACAATTCTCCAAATATCCTCAGTGTCTGCTATAATGTCTCCCTTTCCATCTCCAATTTTATTAATTGTGGTTCTTATTATGATATTATTATAATTATTATAATATGTAAAATAATATAGTTATTATTATAAAAGTTATTAATTTTGATTGTTTATGTTTTTGTTAATTGGCTCAAGTTTTGTCAGTCTTTTATCTCTAGTTTCATTCATTCTTAGTATTGATTTTTTCATTTGTAGGTCATTCATTTCTGCCCTGATTTTGATGATCTCTTCCCACTTGCCTTTATAAGTTGTTATTTGTTCTTATATTTTCAAGGCTTTCAGGTGTCTCATCAAGTTATTAATTTGTGATTTCTCAAACTTTCTGATGTGGGTTCACAGTGCCATAAAACTTTCCTCTTATGACCATTTTCAGTTTTCCCACAGGTTTTGGTATGTTGTGATTTAATTTTCACTCAACTCTTAGAATTTTACAAGTTCCTTTTTTATTTCTTCCTTCAATTGAGTTTGATTCAGTTTTTATAACTTAACTTCCATAAATTTGTTTTCATTCACCTTTTCTTTTGTTGTTTCTATCCTGATCTAGTCCATGGAGGACTGATAGAATGCAGGATGTGATTTTAATTTTTCTGTATTTCAGAGACTTCTTTTTATCTTAATATGTGCTCTATTTTGCAGAAAGTCTCATGAACTGCAAGGAAGAATGTGTATTCTTTAGCTTTTGGTTGTAATATTCTACAGGCATGTGTTGCATCTATTTGATTTTGCAGAACTCCAAATATAGAGGACCACAAAAAAGCTTTACAATGTAATAAAATAGTAGTGACACTATACAGGGCCACAAAAGGATGCAGAAAGCTGCAAATGAGAAAGATGAAGTCACATTTAAAGGGAGACCCATCAGAATAGCAGCAGATTCTTTCAGTAGAGACTAGAAAGCCAAAAGAGATGAATGTACTACAAGTCATGAAACAGCACCAGTGCTCCACCAGACTAATATAAACAGCAAAACTGTCAGTCATATTAAAAGGGAAAGGTAAATTTTTCATGATAAAAGAGGTTGAAGGAAATTATCACCACTAAACCAGTTCTGCAAAGGAAACAGGAAGGAATAGTTAGGTCTGAAGAAAAGGCTAAATATATGCAAGATGGCAGGGAACAATGAACAACTCTAGAACACTGAATAATACACATCTAATAGAACAATTAAAAACAACAACAAAAAAATGACAGGAAGTAATACATACCATCCAATAGTAACTCTTAATATTTATGATAGCATGGACAACACAAATAGATTGAATGAGAAAACAATACTCAGGATTTTTCTGTCTCCAAGAAACACAATTCACAACCATGATAGACCTCAAATTAGAGTTAAGGATGGAAAAAGGATCCCAAGCAAATGCAAGTAAAAACTTAGCGTGCATAACTCTCTTAAGGTGTGACAACTAAGACATCAAGCAAAACCTACTCAGAAAAAACAGTGAAGCATACTTTCTCCTCATTAAAGGAAAAAATTCAACAATAGGGCATTACATTCTAATCATGTACACATTACACATAGGAGTCCCCAACTTCCTCAATGAAGTATTACATTCAAAAGCACAGATCAACCCCAAAACAGAGATGGTGAGTGACTTCAATTCCCCATTTTCAGAAATAGACAAGTAATATGGAACAAAAGACCTAAATATAGAAATTCTGAAATCTAACATCATAATTCAACTCCACCTTTATATTGAACACACCTAGTGCATTTCTAATCCTCCAGATAGCTGATGAGTTTACAGAAATTACTGTTTGTCCACTATGCATATAGAAGCCTTCAATAGCACACCCACATGAAACAATACTTTCAGAATGTCCTCAAAATGTCAGCATTCTGGCCCAGAAACTTTATTTTATACAAACCAATGGCCTTTGATTCTCAAAATCTTGAGAAGATAGTTTCAACACAAAACATATTAGTTTAAAAGCTTTAAAAAAACTATAGAGCTCAGATGATGTAAATAAGGACTCCTTTATGCTTCTATGCATTATGTACACATCACTGCAAAATATGGGAGAACGTTTCTTTGTTCCACTGTAAGCACACAGATGTGGAGCTTGGCATTTTCTTTTCCTTGAAACCAAGATACAAATACACTGTGAGCAATTACATAGGAATTTATATCTTCCCCCCAAATTATTAAATATAAAATTTTTATTAAAAGGTATTCACAGCCGGGCGGTGGTGGTGCACGCCTTTAATCCCAGCACTCGGGAGGCAGAGCCAGGCGGATCTCTGTGAGTTCGAGGCCAGCCTGGGCTACCAAGTGAGTTCCAGGAGAGGCGCAAAGCTACACAGAGAAACCCTGTCTCGAAAAACCAAAAAATAAAAAAAAAATAAAAAATAAAAGGTATTCACAAACTGTGTTGTTTTATTAGGTCTACTTACAAAGTATTTCTTGTACTTAAGAGTATCAAGAAAGATTTTTCTAAAAGAATGCTATTGTTAAATATATAAGTATTTCTTTGGGTTTTCTTAAACTTTCTATATAGACCAAGAATGCCTTGAAAATTTGTCTGTGCCAAACAAATGATCAGATTATAGGTGTGTACCACCACAATATCCAGCAACATACTTGGTTTGGATAGCACATGGTTCATGGCTTGCCAGAAAATGTATAATTATTATGATTAAATTTGAAAGGAGGACATATTAAACTCCATAATTTAATCATTGTACATGTTTACATATGATGAATTATCATCCTCTACCCCATAAATAGATATTGATGTCATGATTATAAATATATTCAAAAGTTGCTTAAATTTTTATGAGCTTGTATAAGATTACTGAGAACTATGGCAATTCAAAGCCTAAAGAAACCAGTGCAAATAACTGAGGATTAAACAGAAAAGATGTGTCATTACTGAAAAATATAGTTTTGAAAATTGATAAATATTAATATTTTAAGAAGTGTGACAATGGTGTCAGAATTCATAGACTGGTCAGTAGGAAAAGTGGGAAAGGATCAACATCCTGTGTGGGTTGCTAAGTGTTTCCAGCCTCACATCACTTGCACTCTATAGCAAAAGATAATCAATAAATATTCATTCTTCTGGATGAAGGTAACTCAGTGTACAACTTGATATTCACCTAATCTTTTTATTTTTAGAGAAAACCCAATCGTTAAGAGTATGAATTATTATGGAAGGAAAATGTTGTAATATAGTTAACATGCTTTTCCCCCTGTTATTTTAGATTAGGGATTCATGACCAAAGATGAACAAGAATAAAAGATAAGCAAATTGGTGAATACCCTAACTGTCATCAAAGAGCCTTCATCCAGTAACTGATGGAAGCAGATGCAGAGATACAGAGCCAAGCACCAGGCTGAGCTCCAGAAGTCCATTCGAAGAGAGAAGAGGGATTCTATGAACAATGGGCATCAAGATCATGATAGGGAAACCTACAGAGACAAACAAGCAGAACTGGTGGGGACTCATGAACTTTAGACCAACAGCTGTGAAGCCTCCATGGGACTGGACTAGGCTCTCTGCATAAGCTAAACAGTTGTGTAGCTTGATCTGCTTAAGGGGCCCCTTGGCAGTAGGATCAGGATCCATCCATGGTGCATGAGCTGGCTTTTGGGAGCATACTACCTATGGTGGGACACCTTGCACAGCCTTGATGCAGGGGGAGGGTCTTAGACCTCGCTCTATTGAATGTACCAGGCTCTGCTGAATTCCTATGGGAGGCCTTACCTTGTTGGAGGAGGGAATGGGGCATAGGTAGGAAGGTGGAAGGCTGAAGGAAAAGAGGGGAATTTGTGGTTGGTATGTAAAATGAATTAAAAATTCCTTAATAAAAAAGATAAATAGACTTTGTACAATTAAAAGTTCTTGTTTTTTTATACCTTCAGAATGAAATATTGTAAATATTTAAAATAAACCTTAAATTCTAAAATATTTTCAAATAATCTGTAACCAGATATTTATGTCCTTTGATTTGAAAAAGACTGAAAAATGGTGAATATCCACAGTAAACTAGAAAAAAATCTTAAAATTTGACCAAGAGTTTAACATTTGCTTTACATATGGGGAATGCATGCCATAAGATACTATTGCCTCCTTAAACCTTCGTAAATCTAACATTTCAATTGGAGCCCAAATATTTTGTGTAGTCATTTGATCAGGCAACTGCTGTACAGTTACTGGACAAACTAAGGGTGACTGTGTGAAAACAGGCTTTCTTTCTGTAACCCTATGATCCAATCTTGAAGCAACTTCACTGTTAGTTTCTTCTGTCTGAGTTTTTACAGGTTTATCAAGTTTTTCTAAAGCTGTCATCCTGGCACTTAAATTGACTATCTTTTTAAATAGTAAAATGAGAGTAAGCATAGTAATAAAATGCATAATTCGGTCAACATTAATCTTCTCATATAGCTGTTCCATTGTCAGACTGTCTAAAATTGCAAACAAAGCCCAATTTTCTTCCAATGAACACAGAAAACCCATTTTTTTTAAATGTGGAAAAAAATTTCTCTTTTAAATAGTTTCCTTTAAAATATTCTATATGTTAAGTGACTTACCAAGTCCTTGTAGAACAGTACCAATTCGAGGGAATTTCAAAACAGCCTCCTAGTGTCCGAGGTGTGAATCCAGAGAGAGAGAGAGAGGGAGAGAGAGAGAGAGAACACACAAGAACTGTAGCCACAAGTTCTGCCTAAGAACTTGAATCCAGCCACGTGTTCCCGCTTGAGCCTAGTCAAGCCTTGGCTCTGGCTACCTTAAGCTCCAACCACATGCGTTGGCTTTACAGGCAGGGGCCCTGTTCGGCAGGGCAGGCCTGAATTGTCTGTAGCACCGGCTTTAAACAAGTAGCTCAAAGTTAGTCCAGCCTGAGGCCAAGCCGACCTGGGCCCGGGCTAGGGAGCCGGCCGCCCCTGCCGGCCGCCCTGGCGGGAGACCGGACCTGTCGCCAAGCCAAGTTAAGCGGTTTTTAATGGATTCTTGTCACGTTGGGCACCAAATGTAGATGTAACCAACGGTCTTATTAAATAAGAAACACAGAGCCGATTCAGAGAAGAAAGCCAAGAGGTCAGAGCTAAGAGCCTCACCCTTCCTGATTCAGGGATCCTCTTCAGCCAAGAGCGCTCTCCGAAAAAGGGGCCTACTTCCTGTGTGTATGACTTTATATACTCTAACTGTTCTGCCTTCTCATTGGTTGTAAACCCAAACATGTGACTGCCTCATCACTGCCTGAATGTACCGCCCTCCAGGTCCTTAAAGGCGTTTGCCACCGCTGCCACACACTTGCTATGGCTCTAATAGCTCTGACCCCCAGACAACTTTATTTATTAACATACAATTAAAATCACATTTCAGTACAAGTAAAATACCACCACATCTAGTACATGAATTGTTTCAAGTTATTAATACATAAATGCACATATAACTGATGCAATGCACCTTGGACATACTAAGTCAGCCTTATTTCTAAGTTAGTGTTAAAGAAAAGCACACTCATACACAGGGAGAGAAACTGTAATTATTAATTTGCAGGGAAATTAACCACCATGCATTAAAAATTCTATAATGTGCATCAACATGTGCTTATGTAGATTAATCTGCTTTAATCAGATGGTAGACTTGCTTTTTACATATTAGACATTATTCTGTACCTATCAAATATTTATTTATGATCTTTCAACAAGAAAATAAAATCCAGTTAGATAATTAGTCCACACAAAGACTAGTGAAATAGAAAATAATGCTAGCCCTACAACTCATGATCTTTTTTAGTTATGGCAATGTAGACAAATATAGTGCTACCATCAGAACATGAGGAAATTAAACTGGAGAAGGACAGAACAATACACTTTTCTAATTACATACATACTTTCCCATACTTGTGTAAAAAGTTTATCAAAAGCATGAAAGCAGTTGTGATCCTTGCAGTGTATATAGTTGCCTGTGCCTCACTCTCCATGAAAAGCATAATTTGAAAATGTGTTGTCTAAATCAAACATATTGGTTTTTGTAGCTTTTATAATTGCAAGTTTATTTTAGTTTTATTTTTTAACATCATAAGATATTAAATCAACCCTGTCTCGAAAAACCAAAACAAAACAAAACAGAAAACATAAGATATTAAATCAAATGTACACAACACTCTCTTAATTTACATGTTAGACAACCCAGCCACAAAGAACACACATTATTACAGTCCCTTTGCAGGTATGGGGTTGCTGCTGTGTAAGCTGAAGAGGGACTTAGGCTGATGCACAGTGGTGCCTGAGATGCTGAGATTGGAGAGCAGAGGAGAAGGGGGAACAGGGAAGAATAGGGACATCATCTGCTGTAAAGCAGATGCATCTCCTTCCAGCATACAAGGTCAAATGTCTGGTAGACCATAGAGCTTCTTAACCTTACTTGAAATAAGCAATGATCCCTGGAGCCAGTAGACTCTTCCACAGAATATTTTATCTAGATGCCAATTTTTAAATTTCCCCTGCTGCCTTTATGGTATCAATTTCGAATTAACCTATTACAATATCCTTCATGTAAAGTGACATTCCATGCTTGAACATTTTTTCCTCTTCCACGCTGATTTGATTATTTTCTCCACAGCCACAGCTCAGCAGAAACAGTATTGCCACACTGATAATTATCCATCCTGTCTCATGTTTATTTTAGGTGACTTTCCACCCATTGCCTCCAACCTAACTCTTGAATATGTAATTTCATGTTGCCTTTGTTGAGTTCAGACTTGAGAGCAAGCTGCCCTTTTCATTTTCACACACTTATTGTGTGGTTACCTATAGCTATGAACATGTCAGTCTGGGATAAAACACACCTGACTTCATTTAAACCCTAACACACATGATTGTTTCTCTCTAGCAGGACCTAAGATACTCAATTAGACTTGCCTGACACTGTGTCTTAATCTTGTATCTTTGAGAATAACTGAAAGCAGTAATCAGAGGTCTCATCACAATTAAGGGACACACAGAAACACATTCATAACAATGAAGAAATATACACTGTATTTTCATGGAGCAAACAGGTAAGTATCTAAGTTATCAGATAATACAAATATGAGAGGTCAGATAAAAGAATCTGAGACAGATGAAGGCATTTCTAAAGCAGAAAGTTGGTCTGCATGTCTATTTCTGACACCCCTACTCCCAAATCTTGAGCAGCAAAACCAGATAATGCTTGTCACTCACACACAGCAAAATCACTAATCATTAACTTCAGTGGCATTCGTTTCTTCTCACAGGAGCACAGCCAGACTTCTAGAATCCCACCAAGTACTCTATCACACTTTTATTATCTAATCCATCTATAGTAGAGCTAATATTGAAAACATACAAATCCTGAGGAGTTAGAGGCTTAGCTGAGAATATGGGGGATATTCCCAGTGTCTACTGTGGAAAAGAAAATGAATAAAACCCAAATTCCCATTTCCCCCTTGAAAGCACAAGATGAGTCACTAAGAAGACAGCACCCACAGAAGAGATCTAGGAATGGAAAAGAGGAATAATGATGTTGGAATCCATACTTCCCACAAAGCATATGAATGCCAAATTTAGATAATGAATAAATGGAAAAAAGACGTACTCAACCATAAAATCTCTGTTAAATTTAGTCATCCACCAATCAATTGTTTGGTTGAGTGGATAGATAGCATATGCAGGAAAAAACCCAGTAATCACCACATTTCCTTCACCAGTTAAACTGTAATTCATTCTGACTAAGCACTCACTGCTGTGGTAGGAGCACACAAGAACAGGAATCTGCAGAAAACAAGAGATAAAAATCCAACAGAACAGCATATTAACAACGTATCTGACCAGACATGAGCATTCTAGCATGAGATCCAAGCATCCAGTGTGGGTGTGCACAGCTCATATGTGAGTGCATGCTTGTTTAGAATTTTCTTGGTGACTGGAGCTATCCCTTGAATCATCCCAAGTTCTTCCTGACAAGACTCTTCACTCCCCTGTGGAATTATCCAGTAATTTCCTCCCTCAGGCTTTCAATCTCAGGCTCCATATTAACAATTACAAGGCAGATGAAAAAAAAAATTTTTTTATGATCTTCTCCAGCCACAGGCAGTATGACTTCATTCAAGATCATAGAGAACTGTCCCAAGGCATGAAATTCTCTTGTTGGATTTGGTCCCCAATGTGAACCAAGAAACTTCTTTTGAGAAAGCTATTTATGATGATACAAACATGTGAAACCAGATGAAGCAATAGTAGATGAAAGGGAAAAGGATCAAAAAAGGCCCATGACAGGCCTGACCAAGTCACAACACCAGGTGTGATGCTCTGTAGACTAGAGACTATAGCATGAATCTTAAAAGTTCTTATTAATAAAAACAAACCTGGGGCCAGGTATTGGGGTGAACACTGGAACATCAGAGAAGCAGAACAAGCTACAGCCACCTCACCTCACCAATACCTCAGCTGATGCTGTTTCCTCAGACTGGAAGCCTCTGTGTCCTCATACAAATGAATCTCTGCTGAACTGCTGTTCAAAAGCCTAAAAGCTTAACCAGGCTCTAGTTCCTGGTTTTCACACCTTATATACCTTTCTGCTTTCTGCTATCACTTCCTGGGATTAAAGTCTCTTGTTACCACACCTTGCTGTTTCCAGTGTGGCTTTGAACTCACAGAGATCCAGATGGATCTCTGCCTCTGTAATGCTAGGATTAAAGGCATGCATGTCACCATTTTCTAGCATCTATATCTAGTGGCTGTTCTGTTCTTTGACCCCAGATAAGTTTGTTAGGGTTCATAATATTTTGGAGAACACAAGAGACTATCAATTGTTTTGCCTTCCAGGGCTCCATGAGTCACCGCATATTCTTGATTCCACAAATGTATGTCTGAATGAATATATTATGTCCATGGATGACTCTAAATACTTTCTGTCTTCTTCTGATTGAAATAATGGTTCTGTTGAATTGATTTCTAAATGATTAACTTTATGTCAATGAAGAAATCAAGTTTCCTGATGGAATCTGAACTTTGGCTTTCTGCAATATTCTTTTATCCACTATGAATCACTGAATCAACATACTGTCATGATACATTTTATTCCTTGAACATTGGTTCCACTGTGGTGATGTATTGTGTCCCCCCAATATACAGTGTCTCCCAATAAAACATGTGGAGATCACAGGAAAAAGCCAGTCACTATATAGAAGTTAGGTAATGAAAGCACAGGCCTTCAATCCTATCACTTGGGAGGCAGGGCTCTGTCTGGTACTCTGTGAATACAAGGACACACTGGGAACAGAACCCAGCATGGTGATACATGCCTTTAATCCCAGCACTAACCATAGAGGTCTGGAGGTCTATACAGACAGACAGGAAGTGATGTATCTGGGCTGAGAGAGCAAATGAGAGAACAGAACAGAAAAGCATATAGGTATGGGTAGATAGAAAGTAGCTTGCTTTGGAAGTTGTAGAGTTGGTGAGGTGAGGTTAGCTGTGGCTTTTCCTATTACTCTGACCTCTCTCAGGCTTTAACCCCAATTTCTGGCTCCAAGTTTTTATTAATAAGACCATTTAGCAATTCATCTACAACTGGTGCTAAAACAATTGTTGCAAGAATTCAATAAAAAGTTGCTGTGGCCTCACAAGCCCTGTGCCTCAGGCCCATGCTGTACCTGCTCAGGATGGAGCTGCATGCAGCTGGATCTTCATCCCACATGGGCCAGAGGAGTCTCTTTGGCTTTCTTTTCTCCTGGTTGGTGGTGGGCTCTGTCTGAATTTCCATCTTGGACTGCCATCACACTAAGTAGCTGTCTTGAAATTTCCTCAGACTTCTACTGTTCTATGCAGGCAACAGACTTGGTAAGTCAATTAAGATATCTTAAAGGGAAACATTAGTTAAAAGAGATTTTTTTCTTCCACATTAAAAAGTGGAAAATATTTGTACAATGGTAGGAATTTAGTCTCTGTTTGAAAAAACATTAGGCAGTCTGAAAAAGGAACAATTAAATGAGAGAATAGTTAATGTTGATGGGATATATGTAAAAATAATTATGAGTATTATTTGTTTGCTCATTTTTATTATAACATTAAAAACATTGGTAATTTGAGTGCCAAAATAAAAGCTTCATAAAACCTGTTCAAATGAATTATAAAGAAATTCAGGCCCAGATAGAAGAATTTAAAGGTGAACCTATCTCAGGAGTGAGTTTTTAAAAACCTGTTCAAATGAATTATAGAGAAATTCAAACCCAGACAGAAGAATTTAAAGGTGAACCTATCACATGATTGCATTATACGGTTACAGAGAAATAGCCTGTTTTCAAACAACCAAACTTAATCTATCCACTAACCTGACAGGAACTCCCAAATGTACAAGGGTATATATGAGTTTACTGGACACCAGTGGAAATGTTAGATTTAAGGAGATTTAAAGAAATGGCATGCATTCTCCATTTGTAAAGCAGATGTTAAATTCGTGGTCAACTTGTAATAGAATTATGCCTCAAAACTTGAAAGAATTAGTTATAGCCATCCTAGAGGCCAGACCACAATTACAGTGGAGAACATGGTAGAAAGAGGAGGCTAAAACTATAGAACAATGATGTAGGACTGGAGGTGTGGAAATTTTCCAGGATCAACCTCTTGAAGTACGTGATTATGCTGATATATGCTGAGAATGTTTACATGATAACCAAACCCCCATTCTATGTTGCATGGCAGTCATGAATGTGTGGGTCAGAATTAAGGAAGAAGGGAAGAAAATTAAATTATTTACAAAAGTTATGCAGGACTCCTTCATGGTTTTCTTACAGAGGCCCTCTTCAGCAGTAAATAGAATAGTACCAAATTCAGAAGCTAGACAGGTAATAATTGAATCTTTGGCTTTTGAGAACATGAATGCAGTATGCAAGAGGGTAATCAGGCCATTAAAGGCATGATCAGCCTCCTTGTAGGATTGGGTCAGGGACACAATTAACATTGAGTCTCATGACCATGACTATATGTGCATAGGAGAAGTGATTTCAAAAGCTTTGAAGAAAAATAATGTCAGATGCTTTAATTGTGATAAACAAGGTAACCTGAAAAGGAATTGTAAACAGGGCATTCATAGAGACAATGTTTATTCAAGGAACAATGGCAGCAGAATAACCCTCCCTTATGGATTATGCAGAAGGTGTGGTAAAAGTAAACATTGGAGTAATGAATGTATATCAACAAGGAACAGACAAGGTAATCCTTTGCCTCTGCCATCTGGAAACTCCCTGAGGGGCCTCATCCATTAACCACTACAGATTCAGTTCAGTCCTTTCCTGCCATCATAGAAGAAACCCCTTCTCGGAACAATTAATTAAACAAATGCCTATTGTAAAAACCCATACTTCTCAGGGTGATAGAACAACTATATCAGAAAGAACAGGAAATTCAGGAGAAACCATAAAGTGATTTTTTGTCAAAATTCTACTAATGAACAAAGACCAAAATTAAAAATACCAATAAATGACATTCTCTTGGAAGGTCTTGTAGACACAGGTGCAGACACCACAATAATTGCAACAAATTTTGATATTACCTCTTCAGGAGGTAAATGTTCAGCTGTGAGGGGTTGGAACATTATCTCAAGTGAAACAGAGCACAAGATGGGTCCAATGTATGGAGCCAGAAGCACAGAGAGGAAAATTAATGCCATATGTGACTAATATAGCTATGAATTTATGGGGCCGTGAACTATTAAACAATTGAATACACAGATTACCATTCCTCTGACCTCACATACAAACCACAAACTAACACATGTTTCTGAGAGATATATTAGGAGGTATTATTATAAAAAACAGTCATTGACCATCCAGATTGTACAACACTGGGCACAACTGCTGATCTTTGAAAGACACCAACACCAGAAACCTCTTTGTTTTGTCTGTATTAGTAAAGGCTAAATCAACCATGCACTACACTGTGCAGTATGGAGATGCCTCTGTGTTCTGTGGCAGGAATCCACAGCCAGCAGCCATGCTGCTTAGCTCATGGTGAATGGCAGCCAGCTCCATCTTGTAGGCAGCTGCTGGGAGATGAATCTGCATTGCTGCTAGCATGAGACTATGAGACTAGAAAA
Organism: Peromyscus californicus insignis; assembly: GCF_007827085.1. Taxonomy (NCBI): domain Eukaryota; kingdom Metazoa; phylum Chordata; class Mammalia; order Rodentia; family Cricetidae; genus Peromyscus; species Peromyscus californicus. Next base: position 190,891,703 of record NW_026294562.1, read on the forward strand.
CCAAGTATGAGTCCATTTATGAGCATTCAGAATCTTTAAGCTATCTTAGGTCTATGTGAATCAATGCCCAAAAGTGAGGCACCAATTGTAGCTGGAAGTTTTCCTGTGTCTCAGCTGGCTGGTTGTCAGGACAAATCTCTCCCACTTGCATCCCCCAAGTAAGCACACAGAGGCTTATATTAAGTATAACCGCTTGGTCATTAGCTCAGAATTATTACTGACTAGCTCTTATGTTTAATTTAACCCGTAATTCTTATCTATTTCAGCCATGTCACTTGTTACATTTTCTCAGTTCTGCCATGATTTTTTGCTGCCTCTGTGTCTGCCTGGCTGCTGTAGATATCTTTTGCTCTGTATGCTGTGAATGTGTTGCTCTGATTGGTTAATAAATAAAACACTAATTGGCCAATAGCCAGGCAGGAAGTATAGTATACGTGAGCTAAACGGAGAGGAGAATTCTGAAAGTGGAAGGCTGAGTCAGGAAATGCTGACAGCCACTGCTGCCATGAGAAGTAAGATATAAAGATACTGGTAAGCCATGAGCCATGTGGCAAGGTATAGATTTATAGAAATGGGTTAATTTAAGATATAAAAACTAGATAACAAGAAGCCTGCTACAGTCATACAGTTTATAAGTAACATAAGTCTCTGTGTGTTTACTTGGGTCTAAGCAGCTGCAGGAGTTGGGTGGACACAGGAAAACTCCAGCTACAGCTGGCAATTCCTGACTCATCCTTCCTCTCCCTAGAATTCTTCTTGTCTGCTTATCTTGCCTATACTTCCTGCCTGGCTACCGGCCATTCCACATTTTATTTATCAATCAATCAGAGCAACACACATTCACGGCATACAGAATGACATTTCATACCATCAGCTAAAGCTAAGAGAAAACTGGCCTTGGTGGAAAAGAAATTACAGGAAGGACATGTGAATCATGTGGATCCAAAGCTTGATAGCATTTTGGTTAATCCACTTTATAAGCATTCTCCTACAGCAATTTTAATACAGAGGGAGGATATTATGTTGGAATGGATATTTCTAAATAAACAGAGTAAAAAATTAAAAACTTATGTGCAATAGATCTTTGACTTGATTTTAAAAGGAAAATTGAGACTTAATAAATTAGCAGGAATAGACCCAGCAGAAATTGTAGTACCTTTAACTAAGGATGACATTGACAAATTATGGGCAGAAAGTGAACCTTGATAAAGGTAAATTTTTTTGAGAGAGTAACAGAAAATATCTCAAAAGTGATAGAATTCAACTTATAAAGAGAGATGATTGGATTCTGCCTCATATTGTTCAGGAAACACCCATATCTGGAGCCCATATATTTTATACAGATGCATACAAACAAGAAAGGCAGGTTACAAATTAGGAAATTTAAGTAAAGTGGTTCAAAGTTTTTATAATTTGGTTGATAAATCAGAATTGTATGCTATTCTGATGGCATTAATAGATATTTTGGAAACTCTCAAAATAGTTACTGACTCTCAGTATGCTGAAAGAGTGGTCTGACATATTGAGACTGCAAATTTTATCCCTGATGAGTCAGAATTAACATTGTTATTTATTCAGTTACAAGTTAATCAGAAATAGGAAGCATCCCTTATATATAACTCACATCTATTCCCATATGTCTCTGCCAGGACCTCTATTATAAGGTAATGACAAGATTGATAAACTATTGATAAAAACTGTGCTGGAGGCTTCAGAATTTCATAAAAACATCATATCAATAGTAAGGGTTTAAAAAAAGATTTTCATAACCTGGCAACAAGCCAAGGAAATTATAAGGTAATGTCCTACTTGTTCTTTATATAATCAGATTCTACTACTAGCAGGATGTAACCCAAAGGGTACTCAGAGGAATGAAATCGGGCAGATGGATGGGTTTCACTTTGCAGAATTTGGAAAATTGAAATATGTATGTCAAACTATTGATACTTATTCAGGATTTCAATGGGCAACTGCTCTGAGTTCAGAAAAAGCTGATTTTATAATTACACATTTGCTAGAATTTATGGATGTCATGGGTAAACCTGCACGAATTAAAACTGACAATGCTCCAGTATATGTCTCTGGTAAAATAAAGCTGTTTTTTGCTCCTTACAATATAAGGAATATTACAGGTATACACCATAATCCTACAGGTCAAGCAGTCATTGAAAGGTCAAATTGAACTCTAAAGGATATGCTAAATAAACAGAAAGGGATAACAAAAACCCCCAGAGATGGGTTACATAATGTTCTATTAACTTTGAATTTTCCAAATGCTAATGAAAAAGGAAAAGCAGTTGTGGAGAGACATTGGATAATAGAAAAACCTATAGAATTAAATCAGCCTATATACTTTAAAGATGTGGTAACCTCAGAACAGAAACCAGGATATGACTTAGGTTGGATATAAGGTTTTCCTTTTGTTTCTATAGGAGAAGAAAAACTATGGACACCATCAATATTGATAAAGGTTTGATTTGAACAAGTGAGACCTCTTGATTAGAAGAGGTGATAGTTCATCAACCAGCTTGACAATCAATTTTAAATTAACTTATACAACTAACAAATGATTTTCATTTAATCAGATGTAACTTGACAAAAGGGAACTTCCCCAAAGTTAGGGTTGGGGAAGCGTTTCTGCTTTGTCTTTCAGAAGTATGAAAGGTAAGGAATTTGAAGAACACTGGACAAATGAGACATTTAATAAAAAAGGACAAATCATCCAGAATAAATGTCCCAAAAATGAGTAAATTGACCTATTGGTATATCATATATCAAACCGAATAATATTTTATAAGTCTTCCTAAATGTTTGTTTCTGTTCTTCTCTACAGTCACGTAACACAAATGGTCTTTATATAGTCCCAGTTCAATTAAAAATTAAAGCTGGCTTTGGAGTTGGAGAATAGCTCTCTCCTCTAAACCCAAGCATGTTTGTGAAAATGAAAATACAAAATCTCTGTGTTACGAGAGAAGAGCCATCTGATATGGGATAGAAGAAAACCAAAATTAAGGGACTATTCTATTGCCACTAATGTCATAACTCTTTGGTTCTATTTTGCTTCTTTAAAACTCTTCTTAAGGTATAAATTATATATCAAAATTTATAACATATATATATATATGTAGATGTAACCAACCTTCTTATTAAATAAGAAACACAGAACCAATGCAAAGAAGAAAGCCAAGAGGTCAGAGCTAAGAGCTAAAACCTTACCCTTCCTCCTGCAGTGGTCCTGCCTCTCCGAACCAGAGCTACCCCTGTGTTAAAGTCTTTATATAGAGTTCCTGTTCTGCCTTCTCATTGGTTGTAAACCCAATCACATGACCGCCTCCTCACGGCCTGTCTGTATAGGCCTCCAGGTTTTCCATGATTGGTATTGATAAAAGGCATGTGTATCCAATAATGGCTGTATCCCTGAACACACAGAGACTTACCCAGCTCTGCCTACCAAGTGCTGAGATTACAAGAGTACACCACCACTGCCCTGCTTTCCTATGGCTTGCTAGTAGCTCTGACCCCCAGGCAACTTTATTTATTAACCTACAAATAACATTTTAATACAAATTATATATATATATTTAACTTTCGTCATGATGATTAACTTAATGGTCCTATAGAGCACTAACTAATTTTAGAAAAAAGTCTTTATTTAGCTGCCTATACACGTTTTGTGTTGGAGTCTCTATCAGTTTTCTGTAGAGAATCATGACCACACCTAACAGCAAATTTGAAGTCTCCAGAAAGATGATGGGGTCCCACAATGATGATTCCACATGTACAATAATAATAATACCACTAAGCTGACAAACATCACCCAAAGATCAGCTTTAGACTACAAACTGCTCAGGACAATTTCAAGATGGCTAGCTGTGATGATCAAGCCTCACAGATTACTCGAGCAAGGACTTGAGAAAAGCCCTTCACTTTTGTATTATGTAGAGACTGGACAACAAATGATATAGCTACCTCTCCCAGGACTTGACAATTAACCCAAATTATTTTCTTTTCAGGAACCTCTAAAGATGCCTAAACCCCCAACCACCAGGAAGTAATTTAAGAACATGATATCCACATTTCCAAGAGTTGGAGTGGGTGGGTTTTGTTCTTTCAATGGGTTTTGGATAATTGTCATTGTTTAGGATGTTTGGTTACAAGTTGTTATTATTAATGGTCAGGAAAAAGGCTAAACAAAGGAGATCAGATTTAAAGTTCTTGTTTGAAAAAAAGAAAAAGGAGGATATAGATAAGAGGTACATTATGGATTCTACTCTGAAAAAAAATATAGAAATGATAACATAAAGGATAGATTATTGAATCTACTCTAAAAGAAAGAGGGGCATATAGATATGATATAGATAAAAAGGTAGATTATTGAATCTACTTTTAAAAGTCAATAACTAGTTTTAAATATTTTTA